>NC_084570.2:2850000-3112500 GCF_033978685.3 Nerophis lumbriciformis | reverse complement strand
CTTTTTTTCTTATTTTTTTCATCATCTGCCTCACCTACCCTGAAGTCTTCTGGCTCTTTCCTCACACGCCCTTTAAAAAGCCTGCAGCACTACTGTAGGCCTATAATTCAATTATGGTTTCACTATTTGGCAAAGCACAAGCAGTATGTTTTTACCTGCTCTCTAATAAGCCATTGTTAGGTCTTTATAATTATAAATTGGCATACTAACAGACTACTAGATCAACCATAATGAGTTAGTAGTAGCAACAGGTTTGACTAGCACAGTATTTACATTGTTTGGTTTGGTATTCATTCATTTGGATCATGCATATAATTACAACATGGCTCATCACATATTTACAATTTCACATTTCAACATGTTTGAAAAGGAGTAGGATGGAGCAGAGTCTATTCAGTTCCTGTACTCACTATGAGTTCTTTGCTTAATCCATTCCATCATTTAATTCCACATACTGATATACAGTCGTGCTCATAAGTTTACATACCCTGGAAGATTTATGATTTTTTGGCCATTCTTCAGAGAATATGAATGATAACACAAAAACCAAAAAGTTACATTTTGGTCTCATCACTCCAAATTACTTTGTTCCAGAAGTTGGAACTTGGCTAACTTCCAGAACTTGGCTAACTTCCCAGTCGCCAAACTGGCTCACTTCCTGGTAGCTTTGCTAACTTACTAGTTGCTTAGCTGGCTAACAACTGGCAGCTTGGCTAACTACCTAGAAGCTTAGCTGACTAACTTCCTAGTGGTCTGGCTGGCTAACACCTGGCAGCTTAGTTAACTTTTTGGTAACCTAACTAACTAACATTTGGTAGCCTAGCTCGCTAACATTCGGTAACTTGGCTAACTTCCCAGTCGCCAAACTGGCTCACTTCCTGGTAGCTTTGCTAACTTACTAGTTGCTTAGCTGGCTAACAACTGGCAGCTTGGCTAACTACCTAGAAGCTTAGCTGGCTAACTTCCTAGTAGTCTGGCTGGCTAACACCTGGCAGCTTGGCTAACTTTTTGGTAACCTAGCTAACTAACATTTGGTAGCCTAGCTCGCTAACATTCGGTAACTTGGCTAACTTCCCAGTCGCCAAACTGGCTCACTTCCTGGTAGCTTCGCTAATTTACTAGTTGCCGAGCTGGCTATAACTCCCTGGTAGCCTAGCTAGCTAACATTTGGTAGCTTGGCTGACTTTCTAGTAGCCAAACTGGCTGACATCCCGGTAGCTTGGCTAACTTACTCGTTCCCTAGCGGGCTATAACTTCCTAGGGACGGCGTGGCGCAGTGGAAGAGTGGCCGTGTGCGACCCGAGGGTCCCTGGTTCAATCCCCACCTAGTACCAACCTTGTCATGTCCGTTGTGTCCTGAGCAAGACACTTCACCCTTGCTCCTGATGGGTGCTGGTTAGCGCCTTGCATGGCAGCTCCCTCCATCAGTGTGTGAATGTGTGTGTGAATGGGTAAATGTGGAAGTAATGTCAAAGCGCTTTGAGTACCTTGAAGGTAGAAAAGCGCTATACAAGTACAACCCATTTATCATTTATTTAAGTTTTGAGGCTTGTCTCTGTGCTGTTTGGCGTAATGTAAGCGGGATACTTTGTGGCATTTGCGCAGAAATGGCTTTCTTCCGTTCTGGCGACTCGACCATGCAGCCCATTTTTCTTCAAGTGCCTCTTTATTGTGCATCTTGAAACAGCCACACCACCATTTTTCAGAGAGTCCCGTATTTCAGCTGGATTCTTCTTTGCACAATTTTCCTGGCAGTTGTGGTTGAAATAGTTGCTGGTCTACCTGAATCCCTCATTTTCCACTTCTAAATCAGCATTTGAACACTGCTGATTGGCATTCTCAATTCCTTGGCTATCTTTTTATACCCCTTTCCTGTTTTATGCAGTTCAATTGCCTTTTCTCGCAGATCCTTTGACAATTCTTTTGCCTTCCCCATGACTCAGAATCCAGAAACATTTGTGCAGCACTGTATGAAAGATGCAATTGTCTGTCAGAAGCCCAGAAACTCACTGACCTTTTATACACATACATTAATTTGGCAAAGCACAAGCAGTATGTTTTTACCTGCTCTCTAATAAGCCATTGTTAGGTCTTTATAATTATAAATTGGCATACTAACAGACTACTAGATCAACCATAATGAGTTAGTAGTAGCAACAGGTTTGACTAGCACAGTATTTACATTGTTTGGTTTGGTATTCATTCATTTGGATCATGCATATAATTACAACATGGCTCATCACATATTTACAATTCTAATTTCAACATATTTGAAAAGGAGTAGGATGGAGCAGAGTCTATTCAGTTCCTGTACTCACTATGAGTTCTTTGCTTAATCCATTCCATCATTTAATTCCACATACTGATATACAGTCGTGCGCATAAGTTTACATACCCTGGGAGAATTTATGATTTCTTGGCCATTCTTCAGAGAATATGAATGATAACACAAAAACCAAAAAGTTCAATTTTGGTCTGATCACTCCAAATTACTTTGTTCCAGAAGTTTTGAGGCTTGTCTCTGTGCTGTTTGGCGTAATGTAAGCGGGATACTTTGTGGCATTTGCACAGAAATGGCTTTCTTCCGTTCTGGCGACTCGACCATGCAGCCCATTTTTCTTCAAGTGCCTCTTTATTGTGCATCTTGAAACAGCCACACCACCATTTTTCAGAGAGTCCCGTATTTCAGCTGGATTCTTCTTGTGCACAATTTTCCTGGCAGTTGTGGTTGAAATAGTTGCTGGTCTACCTGAATCCCTCATTTTCCACTTCTAAATCAGCATTTGAACACTGCTGATTGGCATTCTCAATTCCTTGGCTATCTTTTTATACCCCTTTCCTGTTTTATGCAGTTCAATTGCCTTTTCTCGCAGATCCTTTGACAATTCTTTTGCCTTCCCCATGACTCAGAATCCAGAAACATTTGTGCAGCACTGTATGAAAGATGCAATTGTCTGTCAGAAGCCCAGAAACTCACTGACCTTTTATACACATACATTAATTACAAACAAACAGGTCACAGGTGAGGATTGGAACTTTGATTAGCCATTCAAACCTGTTTGTGTCAACTTTTGTGCATGTTATCTGATCAAAGTCACTGGGGTATGTAAACTTTTGATCAGGGTCATTTGGGTACTTTCTTTTGTCATTTTGATTTAAAAAGAGTTAAACACAGTTGTTTGCCAATAAATAGCTTCACACAACCATTAAGCATGAGTGGAATAAAGGTTTTTGTGTTATCATTCATGTTCTCTGAAGAATGGCCAAGAAATCATACATTTTCCCAGGATATGTAAACTTATGAGCACGCCCGTACTTGTACGTGTACACCAATTTTTTAAGTTGCATTTTTCCCCTAAATTTATATTTCTTCTTTTGTGTTGAGAAGACTTGTTGCAAATTCTTGGCTCAAAGGTTAGTTTGTTTTGTGCATAATTTTAGCTGTTAGCAAATCATTGAATTTCAATATTTTTTTATTCAATAAATAAAGGCTTTGAATTCTTTGAATTACTTTTTTTGTAACATTGTTGATTTAATAAAGGATACTTTTGTAGTTACTTCCCCATATTTCTACACCATAACTCAGATATGGTGACACTAGCGAGTAGCAGAGAATATTGTGAATTTTGGTCCAGAATATATGTAGCTTTATTCAGTATTCAACTACAAAACCCAAAACCAGTGAAGTTGGCATGTTGTGTTAATGGTCAATAAAAACAGAATACAATGATTTGCAAATCCTTTTCAACTTATATTCAATTGAATAGACTGCAAAGACAAGATATTTAATGTTCAAACTGACTTTGTGCATTCACGCACAGCATAAAACGTTTGGTGGACAAAATGAGACTTAAAGGGGAACATTATCACAATTTCAGAAGGGTTAAAATTATTACAAATGAGCTCCCAGTGGCTTATTTTATTTTTCGAAGTTTTTTTCAAAATTTTACCCATCATGCAATATCCCTAAAAAAAGCTTCAAAGTGCCTGATTTTAACCGTCGTTATATACACCCGTCCATTTTCCTGTGACGTCACATAGTGATGCCAACACAAACAAACATGGCGCATAGAACAGCAAGCTGTAGCGACATTAGCTCGGATTCAGACTCGGATTTCAGCGGCTTAAGCGATTCAACAGATTACGCATGTATTGAAACGGATGGTTGTAGTGTGGAGGCAGGTAGCGAAAACCAAATTGAAGAAGAAACTGAAGCTATTGAGCCATATCGGTTTGAACCGTATGCAAGCGAAACCGACGAAAACGACACGACAGCCAGCGACACGGGAGAAAGCGAGGACGAATTCGGCGATCGCCTTCTAACCAACGATTGGTATGTGTTTGTTTGGCATTAAAGGAAACTAACAACTATGAACTAGGTCAGGGGTCGGCAACCCAAAATGTTGAAAGAGCCATATTGGACCAAAAATACAAAAACAAATCTGTCTGGAGCCGCAAAAAAATTAAAAGCCATATTACATACAGATAGTGTGTCATGAGATATACATTGAATTAAGAGGACTTAAAGGAAACTAAATGAGTTCAAATATAGCTACAAATGAGGCATAATTATGCAATATGTACATATAGCTAGCCTAAATAGCATGTTAGCATCGATTAGCTTGCAGTCATGCAGTGACCAAATATGTCTGATTAGCACTCCACACAAGTCAATAACACCAACGAAACTCACCTTTGTGTGTTCATGCACAACGTTAAGTTTGGTAGACAAAATGAGACAGAAAAAGAAGTGGCAAAAAACACGTCCTAGAAAGTCGGAGAAAGTTATACATGTAAACAAACTAAGGTGAGTTCAAGGACCGCCAAAATTAGTAGGACAAAACGGCGCTCGCCAAATACTCGAATCAGTGAAGCATGTTTAATATAAACAGTGTGCTTTATAACAATTAGGAAGGTTTGTGTCCTCCTACAGAAACTATATTAACACAAAAAATATTTTTTTTCCCCCTCAACTTTTTCCATTTTTCATAAATTTTTTGAAAAAGCTGTAGAGAGCCACTAGGGTGGCGCTAAAGAGCTTCTAGAGCCGCGGATTGCCGACCCCTGAACTAGGTTTACAGCATATGAAATACATTTGGCAACAACATGCACTTTGAGAGTCTCAATTAATATATTCTGTAGACATACCCTCATCCGCTCTCTTTTCCTGAAAGCTGATCTGTCCAGTTTTGGAGTTGATGTCAGCAGGCCAGGGAAGCTAGGGTCGATATTCTTCTCTTGATCATCTTCGGTGGCATAAGGGACGGTGTGAGCCAAGACATCCAGGGGGTTTAGCTCGCTCGTCTGCGGGAACAAACTGCCGCCATTGCTTGCCGTGCTAGCGAGGCCCTTTGTCCCTGAATAGCTCACACACTCCGGCAGATTCAATGGGGGTCTGGCGGCAGATTTCTTTGACTTTATGGTTGGAAATGCATCTGCTTTGAGTGTCGCAGGATATCCACACATTCTTGCCATCTCTGTCGTAGCATAGCTTTCGTGGGTAAAGTGTGCGGAACAAACGTCCAAATTCTTGCCACTTTCGCATCTTTGGGCCACTGGTGCAACTTGAATCCGTCCCTGTTCGTGTTGTTACACCCTCCGACAACACACCGACGAGGCATGATGTCTCCAAGGTACGGAAAACAGTCGAAAAAACGGAAAATAACAGAGCTGATTTGACTCGGTGTTTGAGAATATGGCGGATTGCTTCCCGAGAGCGAATAATAGAAAGGCGTTTAATTCGCCAAAATTCACCCATTTAGAGTTCGGAAATCGGTTAAAAAAATATATGGTCTTTTTTCTGCAACATCAAGGTATATATTGACGCTTACATAGGTCTGGTGATAATGTTCCCCTTTAAGAAGGACTGGAAGATTTTCCACACTATGGTGAGTTCAAGAACCGCCAAAATGAGTAGGACAAAACGAAGTTCACTTCACTCTCATACTGATACTGTTTGTGTGTATGCCATACTTGCCAACCTTGAGACCTCCGATTTGGGGGGGGGGGGGGGGGGTGCGGTGCGTGGTTGGGGGCGTGGTTAAAAGGGGAGGAGTATATTGACAGCTAGAATTCACCAAGTCAAGCATTCCATACACACACATATATATATATATATATATATATATATATATATATATATATATATATAGACATATATATATATATATACTAGAGATGCGCGGTTTGCGGGCACAACCGCGGAGTCCGCGGATTATCCGCGGAGTCCGCGGATTATCCGCGGATCGGGCGGATGAAATTAAAAAAAATTAGATTTTATCCGTGGGTCGGGTTGGGTCGGGTGGTTGAAATAAAAAAAAAATTAGATTTTAAATAGATTCAGGCGGGTGGCAGTTAAACCAATTGGGAAATATATATACATAGTTAAATGTTGTTACCCACATACGAAAAACGAGCAGGCACCTGCTGCATATGCCACAACAGAAGAAAAAGAAAAGAAAAGAGATGGACACTTTTACGAGCGGAGAAGGGACGCCTCGCCGGGGTCCGGGACCGAGGCCCCTTCCCCCGAGAGGGCCCCACCGGGAGCCGTAGCTGAGGCGATCCGCGAGAAGGGCCCGACGCACGTCCAGGGTCACCACCGCGCCCACCGCACCGACACCCCGCCTCGTCCGCCTTCGCCGCGGCCGGCGTCACGCGCAGCAGGTAAGCAGCTTACCTGCCCGCCACCCCCATTGCCGGGGGCGCGTAACAGGGGTCACTCCGCGCGCAGTGCGCTCACAAAAGGGGTGGGGCTCACCCTGGTTGATATAGACAGCAGGACGGTGGCCATGGAAGTCGGAACCCGCTAAGGAGTGTGTAACAACCCACCTGCCGAATCAACTAGGCCTGAAAATGGATGGCGTTGGAGCGTCGGGCTCATACGCGGCCGTCGCCGGCAGCGAGACGCGCTTGGAGGTGCGCACTGGTGTGCGTCTGGGTCGTGACAGCGTGGCACGCGAATGTCTGCGCTGCATTGGATCAGTCTCCTTTCTTTAACAGGCAAAAGCTTTATAACCTCACTAATGCCTTGCATCGTCTATATTAGATATATAACAACGGGCGGGTGCGGGCGGATGCGGTTCTGATCAAATGTTACATCGGGCGGATGGCGGATGGTTGACGACTTTCTGATGCGGTTGCGGATGAAATAATTGCCTATCCGCGCATCTCTAATATATACACATCCTGAAAATATGCAAACACAACTGTGTTTAGATAATTGATACTTCAAACTTGCATAAATAAATCTTAATGAATATAACATAACTTGGCTTCTGAGAGCTTCAAAATGTAATGAATAAAATGCTAAAGTTGTTGATAAACAAGCAATTATTTTTAATAATTAGATATGGTCATTTTTAAATGAATTACTATGATCATTTAAAATTAATTATTTCAAACATGTTTATTTAAATGTATAATTCTATGGCTGAATGTAATAAGGAGTCAGAAAAAATAAAAATAAAAATACAATTAATTTTGATGTTTTGAGCAAAATATAGTAAAAATGTATATAGTTTTTTTTTTTTTTTATTAACAAATATATTTATTTGTAGGTAAGATAAACATAATAATACAATTTATCTCTAGTCTGGATGATTTAGTTCTTGTCACCCTGTTGTCCTCCCGTCTTGAAAAAAGGCTGTCCTCACTCAGGTCCGCATGGAGCTGGAGGGGGCGTGGCCTCCAGCTCCGGCTGAAAACCGGGAGATTTCCGGGAGAATATTTGTCCCGGGAGGTTTTCGGGGAGAGGCGCTGAATTTCGGGAGTCTCCCGGAAAATTCGGGAGGGTTGGCAAGTATGGTGTATGCTTCACTGACTTTTGACAAGAACAAGAAAGTTTGATCATATTACGCCTATACTGGCTCACCTGCACTGGCTTCCTGTGCACTTAAGAAGTGACTTTAAGGTTTTACTACTTACGTATAAAATACTACACGGTCTAGCTCCGTCCTATCTTGTCGATTGCATTGTACCATATGTCCCGGCAAGAAATCTGCGTTCAAAGAACTCCGGCTTATTAGTGATTCCCAGAGCCCAAAAAAAGTCTGCGGGCTATAGAGCGTTTTCTATTGGGGCTCCAGTACTATGGAATGCCCTCCCGGTAACAATTAGAGATGCTACCTCAGTAGAAGCATTTAAGTCCCATCTTAAAACTCATTTGTATACTCTAGCCTTTAAATAGCCCCCCTGTTAGACCAGTTGATCTGCCGTTTCTTTTCTTTTCTCCTCTGCTCCCCTTTTCCTTGAGGGGGGGGGGGGGCGCACAGGTCCGGTGGCCATGGATGAAGTGCTGGCTGTCCAGAGTCGGGACCCGGGGTGGACCGCTCGCCTGTGCATCGGCTGGGAACATCTCTACGCTGCTGACCCGTCTCCGCTCGGGATGGTGTCCTGCTGGCCCCACTATGGACTGGACTCTTACTATTATGTTGGATCCACTATGGACTGGACTCTCACAATATTATGTCAGACCCACTCGACATCCATTGCTTTCGGTCTCCCCTAGAGGGGGGGGGTTACCCACATATGCGGTCCTCTCCAAGGTTTCTCATAGTCATTCACATCGACGTCCCACTGGGGTGAGTTTTTCCTTGCCCTTATGTGGGCTTTGTACCGAGGATGTCGTTGTGGCTTGTGCAGCCCTTTGAGACACTTGTGATTTAGGGCTATATAAATAAAGATTGATTGATTGATATATATATATATACATATATATATAGATACATCCTGAAAATATGCAAACACAACTGTGTTTAGATAATTGATACTTCAAACTTGCATAAATAAATCTTAATGAATATAACATAACTTGGCTTCTGAGAGCTTCAAAATGTAATGAATAAAATGCTAAAGTTGTTGATAAACAAGCAATTATTTTAATAATTAGATATGGTCATTTTAAATGAATTACTATGATCATTTAAAATTAATTATTTCAAACATGTTTATTTAAATGTATAATCCTATGGCTGAATGTAATAAGGAGTCAGAAAAAATAAAAATAAAAATACAATTAATTTTGATGTTTTGAGCAAAATATAGTAAAAATGTATATAGTTTTTTTTTTTAAATTAACAAATATATTTATTTGTAAGTAAGATAAACATAATAATACAATGTATCTCTAGTCTGGATGATTTAGTTCTTGTCACCCTGTTGTCCTCCCGTCTTGAAAAAAGGCTGTCCTCACTCAGGTCCGCATGGAGCTGGAGGGGGGCGTGGCCTCCAGCTCCGGCTGAAAACCGGGAGATTTCCGGGAGAATATTTGTCCCGGGAGGTTTTCGGGGAGAGGCGCTGAATTTCGGGAGTCCTCCCGGAAAATTCGGGAGGGTTGGCAAGTATGGTGTATGCTTCACTGACTTTTGACAAGAACAAGAAAGTTTGATCATATTACGCCTATACTGGCTCACCTGCACTGGCTTCCTGTGCACTTAAGAAGTGACTTTAAGGTTTTACTACTTACGTATAAAATACTACACGGTCTAGCTCCGTCCTATCTTGTCGATTGCATTGTACCATATGTCCCGGCAAGAAATCTGCGTTCAAAGAACTCCGGCTTATTAGTGATTCCCAGAACCCAAAAAAAGTCTGCGGGCTATAGAGCGTTTTCTATTCGGGCTCCAGTACTATGGAATGCCCTCCCGGTAACAATTAGAGATGCTACCTCAGTAGAAGCATTTAAGTCCCATCTTAAAACTCATTTGTATACTCTAGCCTTTAAATAGCCCCCCTGTTAGACCAGTTGATCTGCCGTTTCTTTTCTTTTCTCCTCTGCTCCCCTTTTCCTTGAGGGGGGGGGGGCACAGGTCCGGTGGCCATGGATGAAGTGCTGGCTGTCCAGAGTCGGGACCCGGGGTGGACCGCTCGCCTGTGCATCGGCTGGGAACATCTCTACGCTGCTGACCCGTCTCCGCTCGGGATGGTGTCCTGCTGGCCCCACTATGGACTGGACTCTTACTATTATGTTGGATCCACTATGGACTGGACTCTCACAATATTATGTCAGACCCACTCGACATCCATTGCTTTCGGTCTCCCCTAGAGGGGGGGGGTTACCCACATATGCGGTCCTCTCCAAGGTTTCTCATAGTCATTCACATCGACGTCCCACTGGGGTGAGTTTTTCCTTGCCCGTATGTGGGCTTTGTACCGAGGATGTCGTTGTGGCTTGTGCAGCCCTTTGAGACACTTGTGATTTAGGGCTATATAAATAAACATTGATTGATTGATTGATTGATTCACTGGAAGCATACACACAAACATATTAAACTGTGGGCTTTCTCACAATTAGGAAGTTTTGTGTTCATGTCAAACAAAAAAAATATACCAAAACAATAAAATAATTTCCCCCCCATCTTTTTTCCATTTTCAATCATTTAAAAAAAAAATGCTCCAGGCTAAAGAGCCGTGGGTTGCTGACCACCCCCGACCTATCCTAATGTCATTCTGTCAGAACTGCATGTCTACAACTGGATGTTAACTTTATAACTTTGTATGCACACAATGGCCAAAGCTCATTTATGCAGGTAGGACGGCTCGGCGAGGAGGCTTGAACAGACTATAAAAAAATAAGGCGGTTGTAGTGTGAGTTTAACTCTTGGCCAACGGCTCCCTTGTGTCTGTGTGTGTGTGTGTGTGTGTGTGTGTGTGTGTGTGTGTGTTCTGTGTTTTTAGTTTACAGAAGTCCAGACAGTCTTCTTCTTTCTTTCATTTTAGAATACACACAATCCATAGTGTTTGTGTGTGTGTGTGTGTGTGTGTGTGCGCATGTGTGTGCTAGTAGTTTTCCATGAGGGAAGCTTGCAGGGCCCAGGGGGAAAGTCTTGTACAGGGGGGGGGGGGGGGGGGGGGGGGGGGGGGGGGGGGGAGTTGGCAAAGGAATTTTCAACTTCTGTGTGTGTGCAGTGCATTGTGTATTTGCGCCCGCGTGTGGAAATGTGTTACTATCCAAATGAATAGAAAACGGGAATAACGAAATATGCTTTTGCAGCAGAGTGGAAAAGTCCAACCGTGCAATGACAGGAAATGACAGGGTTATTGAGCAACTGTCCACTGAAGTCACCCCTTCTTTTTTTTTTGCTGACATTAGGCAGCAGTGGAAAATGTATAACTTACTGTTAAAAAGATAGAAAAACTCAAGACGAGTTGATGAGAACACAGTACAAATACACTGCAAAAACTGAAATCTAAGTAAGATGAAATATCTCAAATAAGGGTGATATTTACTTATTTTATGTCTGATAAGATCATTCTTCTCACTAAACAGATTTTATGTTAGAGTATTTTACTTGTTTTAAGGGTTTAAATGATCTCAGTAAGATATTACAGCTTTTTGCTGAGATTTGATGACCTATATTGAGTAAAACATGCTTGAAACTAAAATATAAATTGTCTATTTTTTTTTCTACCAAGAAAAGTGCACTTGTTATTAGTGAGAATATACTTATTTTAAGGTATTTTTGGGGTTCATTGAGGTTAGCTAATTTTACTTGTTTTGGAAAGTCTTGACAAGCCAAATTTTCTTGTTCTATTGGCAGATAATTTTGCTTACCGGTAGTTCAAATAAAATACCCCTCATTTTTGTATTTTTTTCTTTCTTGTTTGTGAACACTGACTTTTTGCAGTGTATACATTGCAAAAACTGAAATCTAAGTAAGATGAAATATCTCAAATAAGGGTGATATTTGCTTATTTTCTGTCTGATAAGATAATTCTTCTCACTAAGCAGATTTTATGTTAGTGTTTTACTTGTTTTAAGGGTTTTGGTCCTAAATGATCTCAGTAAGATATTACAGCTTGTTGCTGAAATTTGATGACCTATATTGAGTAAAACATGCTTGAAACTAGAATATCAACTGTTGCAAAGCTGTGTCATCAACACTCACAAGTATAAAACTACTTTTTTAAAGTAATAATTTCTTATTTCAATCATGAAGTTAAAAAAAATCATGACTTTGACTCAATTGTGTCTCATAATTAAAACAGATGACAGCCAAATGGACTTTGCCGTTTTATTTTCAATGAAACAAGAGAAAATAGGTACTCATATAGTAGTGCAGTTGGCACAGTACAGTAAACTGACAGTTAATATTTAAATATTTAACATTTCAAACAATTTTGAACAGACATAGTTCATGCACATTCAGACAAATTCTTCAAAATTACAATTGATAAAATGTTGGCCGGGGGCCGGGCTGTATATATGCGCACTAATTGACTGAAAGAGCACACACTTGGCGCGATGATGTCATGTTATCCATGGAAAAATGCATTTTTAGACAATATGATTTGCCTGAGCAGCTAGGAGACCCCGAGAGTAACAAGCGGTTGCCTTGTTGCCTTTCCATTAAGAACAATAAATTAGTTTTTAGTGTAAAATTGCTGGTTTCAAGAAATGTAATGCCGAGCGCATATCATTATGTCAAGATAATGGCACTAGCATTTACTTCATTTAAGAATATTTTTCAACATATTGAGCAAAAAGGTCTCTTTTTTTTCTACCAAGAAAAGTGCACTTGTTATTAGTGAAAATATACTTATTTTAAGGTATTTTGGGGTTCATTGAGGTTAGCTAATTTGACTTGTTTTGGAAAGTCTTGACAAGTCAAATTTTCTTGTTCTATTGGCAGATTTTTGTATTGTTTTCCCTTGTTTTTGACCACTGACTTTTTGCAGTGCAGTCAGACTTCTTTAAAGTGGCACTAAGTGCTGGCGTGGGTGTGGTCACACATCTAATTATCTGATTGGGAGGTTCCAGAGTCTCGAGTGTCCTTTCCAAGGACGAGCATACGTCTTACTCCCTCATGTGCGGAGACTCCGCCTCCCACCTGTGCAACCTCCGACTGACCTTCACTCAACTTGCCTCTGACACAGTTTGCTACCAGATCAGTGTTAGCAATTGCAACAAAGATTGTCTCGGGAAGACCGACGCACAAAACCTTACAATGTCACCATTTTTGTCGGCTTATCATATGCGTTTTTAGTACATTTTTTAGTACATATTCGCTGTCTTCAAAGAGCACACGTTGCCTTCATTTCCCTTCTCTGACAAGTAGTTCTGCTCTTTGACCTTTGCCAGAGCATAGGTACCGCCCCTCCAATAAAGCTCATCACAGGGAAGTGTGGTGTGCAGGGAACTGGACTCATTGATGAGATTTTATGAAGCAAACACACTATAACGCTCGACAGTCCACACAAATGCATGCACTGATTGCCAGAGGTTTGTTTTTTTGTGTTGCTTTTTAAGACATCAGCATTGACACACCTGCACTTCAGCAGCTAGATACATACTATCAGCCCGTAGGCTGTTAGGTATAACCGACTAACCTGTTTGACGAGGATGAGCTGCATTATTAATTAAGGCAACAAGAAATATATTTATCTAGTGATTGTGGTACACGTTATAGTCACTACACTGCAAAAAGTCAGTGTTCAAAAACAAGAAAAAAAAATACAGAAATGAGGGGTATTTTATTGGAACTAAGCAAAATTATCTGCCAATAGAACAAGAAAATTTGGCTTGTCAAGACTTTCCAAAACAAGTAAAATTAGCTAACCTCAATGGACCCAAAAATACCTTAAAATAAGTATATTCTCACTAATAACAAGTGCACTTTTCTTGGTAGAAAAAAAAAAAAGACGTTTTTTGTCAATATGTTGAAAAATATTCTTAAATTAAGTAAACGCTAGTGCCATTTTCTTGACATAATGATATGCACTCGGCATTACATTTCTTGACACCAGTAAACTTATACTAAAAACTAATTTATTGCTCTTAATGGAAAGGCAACAAGGCAACCGCGTGTTACTCTCGGGGTCTACTAGCCGCTCAGGCAAATCATCCATCCATCCATTTTCTACCGCTTATTCCCTTTTTTTTGGGGTCGCGGGGGGCGCTGGAGCCTATCTCAGCTACAATCGGACGGAAGGCGGGGTACACCCTGGACAAGTCGCCACCTCATCGCAGGGCCAACACAGATAGACAGACAACATTCACACTCACATTCACACACTAGGGCCAATTTAGTGTTGCCAATCAACTTATCCCCAGGTGCATGTCTTTGGAGGTGGGAGGAAGCCGGAGTACCCGGAGGGAACCCACGCAGTCACGGGGAGAACATGCAAACTCCACACAGAAAGATCCCGAGCCCGGGATTGAACCCAAGACTACTCAGGACCTTCGTATTGTGAGGCAGATGCACTAACCCCTCTGCCACCGTGAAGCCTCAGGCAAATCATATGGTCTAAAAATGCATTTTTCCATGGATAACATGACATCATCGCGTCAAGTGCGTGCTCTTTCAGTCAATTAGTGCGCATATATACAGCCCGGCCCCCGGACAATTTTTTTAAATTGTAATTTTGAAGAATTTACCTGAATGTGCATGAACTAACAAAATTGTTATAAATGTCACATGTTAAATGTTTAAATATTAACTGTCAGTTTACTGTACTGTGCCAACAGTACTACTTTATGAGTACGTATTTTCTATTGTTTCATTGAAAATAAAACAGTAAAGTCCATCCGTTTTAATTATGAGACAAAATTGTGTCAAAGTCATGATTTTTTTTTTTTTCATGCTTGAAATAAGAAATTATTACTTTAAAAAAGTAGTTTTATACTTGTGAGTGTTGATGACACAGCTTTGCAACAGTTGATATTCTAGTTTCAAGCATGTTTTACTCAATATAGGTCATCAAATCTTAGCAACAAGATGTAATATCTTACTGCGATAATGTAGGACCAAAACCCTTAAGACAAGTAAAACACTCTCACATAAAATCTGCTTAGTGAGAAGAATTATTTTTATCAGACAGAAAATAAGCAAATATCACCCTTATTTGAGATATTTCATCTTACTTAGGTTTCAGTTTTTGCAGTGCACAAGGTCCAAATTGAAACCATTAAGGCTATGGAGGGGTCCAAGAAGGTCCCAAAAGAACCCAAGTGGTCCCTTCGATAAATAGCAGTGGTGGGCTGTCAGGTCCAGCAGAAAAGGCCTTGCTGGCCCCCTAACATAACCAGAAATCATTATAATAAATAAAGATAAAAGTAATTTTGGAAACACTTTAGTATGGGGAACATATTCACCATTAATTAGTTGCTTATTAACATGCAAATTAGTAACATAATGGATCTTAATTAGTCATTATTAAGTACTTATTAATGCCTTATTCTGCATGGCCTTATTATGCAACCAGTAAGCCATTAACTAAGAGTATTCCCTCAATACATAATCATAATACAAACCGTACCAGGGCGTCTAGTGAGGGGCATTTTGTACTCCCTCATCTCAGGAAGAATGCTTTGCGGAAATCTTTTATTTATAGATCTGTATCGCTCTGGAATAACCTGCCTCGAATTCCCACCTGCATTGAAAGTAAACAGGTTTTTAAAAAGAAAGTAATATTTTATCTGAGTCTTTAAATTAGTCTGCTTGTTGATGGTTTTGTTTGGTTTTGTATTGTGTAGTTATATTTGTGTAGTTATATTTATATGGTAATTATTATTCCGTGACTGATAATTGTTTGCTTGTTTTCTTATTTATGCTTGTATTTCTTTCTGTATTGTGTAGTTATAATTATATGCTTTTACTTGTATTTGTATTGAGTTTGTGGACCCCAGGAAGACTAGTGGGTTGTTGTGGCAACAAGCTAATGGGGATCCTTAATAAAACATTAAATCAAATAACCTCAGAATTATTGCTTATTAGTAACCCTAACCCTTATATGTTCCCCTAGTGTCCAAATAACTCTAAATGAAGTCTTTGTTACTTTAATAAGCAACCAATTAATGGTGAATATGTTCCCCATACTAAAGTGTTACAGTCATTTTTTATTTACTTTCCCTAAATATCTAAAAGTATTCATATACTCTTAATGTAATATTATGCTCCTTCCAATGCTGTTGGAGTTTTTTATCCAATCAGAATTCAGCTAGTTTATGTTGCCATGCTGTGCCAAAATCTGCCCGGGGCCTTCAGAATCAACAATGCGGGCGTTCGTGCAAGCCTATTTGTTTTATGCAATTCTTTTCATTTTGACAGTGCCGCGTAAGATATGTTTTAATTGCTGATGCGGGTTTATTGAATGTTAAATGTGCCGAAAAAAAGACCCTTTTGTACACTGTTGAGGGTGTTCACTGCGCAGTAGAGTGCAAATGTGTTTCTGTATCGTATCTCCAGTCGTGTCTATGTGGTGACATAAATTACGGTATTTTGAGAGGTGAAGTCGGACTAAGTAGGACATCACTGAAGGCCTAGGTGAGAAGCGCATTGCCCGCCACTGATAAATGGGGTTCCCCAAAAAGGACTGCACCCGTACTCTTGCAACATTTTTAGGTACTTTGTGACTGTGAGTATTTACAGGGGGAATGGGGTACTTTTTTGGGGTACTTTGGGACCTTCCGGTCTGTTCGTCCTTTCCTGAGTCCATTGACTTTTTCCCAGTAAAAGCTGTATAGTCTCCAATTTCTTTTCAGTTCCAGTTTCAGTTTATTTGGAACATGCATACAATACAGTGTAATGCATCACACATTTCCAGTTGTTCCAGCACGTCCGAAAAGGAGTAGAAAGAAGCTGATCTTTTTAAATCCTACCCATTTTCATACCATCGCAATTTCATCCCATTTCTTTCTTCTTTGTAACAGAACAGTGAGTAAATAAATAAAAAATAAATACTATACCATAGTAAGTAAACAAATATTAAATACATAAATAATATGTATCTAAAAAACAAACAAAACAAAAAAAATAAAAATAAAAAAAGGGGTCAAGATGTTCATTATAATTCTTGTTCTGTGTAATTTGTGAACACTTGTAATTTGAACAGTCTCTTTAAGTGAATCATATTGTTGGATTTCTTCGGTTAATTTGTTCCGTAATTTAATTCCACATGCGGATGTGCTAAAGGTTTTAAGTGTTGTACGAGCATACAGATGTTTTAAACTAGATTTTCCTCTCAGGTTATATTTCTCCTATTTTGTTGAGAATAATTGTTGTACATTCTTGGGTAGCAGGTTAAAGTTTGCTTTGTACATCATTTTAGCTGTTTGCAAATGCTTAAATTAAAACGAAAATGTTCAGATTTGCAATTAAAACAAATCTCCTGTTATTTGGGTGCAATCTACGTACGCTCATCAACACCCGTAGTAAATACTTTGAAATACAGTAAATTGTCTTTCTTTGCCTCTGACCATTTCACCCTCATTCCTCTAATTGCAGCTATAATCCTGTGGGATTAGGGGGCTGCACTGGGGCCCGTGTGGGGTCTGTGTGACAGGTTCACATTCCATTCCCTTTATTCAAGTTTGAGACCGTCAACAACCCAGACCCCATTTACTGCACGTTTAATACTCAGATAAGGAATATAATGCTGCGACACAAAGGGCATAATCTATAAAAATGTGCGTGTAAACTGGAAAACAAAGACAACGTAATTTATTTAGTGTGTTTGCACATTTGCCTTATGAAGATGCCATGTAATCATTTAGCGTCGACAATGTGATTTAGTGTTTTGCGTCTATATTAGATTAGGAACGTCCAAACTGGCACAGTCGCGCACAAACGGCAGCGGCATTGGGGCGAGAAGAACGATTGCATTTTTTGTGTGTCTTAGGCTGTCTACACTAAGATGGATAACCCCTTAAAGGGGAACATTATCACAATTTCAGAAGGGTTAAAACCATTAAAAATCAGTTCCCAGTGGCTTATTTTATTTTTCGAAGTTTTTTTTCAAAATTTTCAAAATTTCAAGAATATATGTAGCTTTATTCAGTATTCAAGTACAAAACCCAAAACCAGTGAAGTTGGCATGTTGTGTTAATGGTCAATAAAAACAGAATACAATGATTTGCAAATCCTTTTCAACTTATATTCAATTGAATAGACTGCAAAGACAAGATATTTAATGTTCAAACTGACTTTGTGCATTCACGCACAGCATAAAACGTTTGGTGGACAAAATGAGACTTAAAGGGGAACATTATCACAATTTCAGAAGGGTTAAAATTATTACAAATGAGCTCCCAGTGGCTTATTTTATTTTTCGAAGTTTTTTTTCAAAATTTTACCCATCACGCAATATCCCTAAAAAAAGCTTCAAAGTGCCTGATTTTAACCATCGTTATATACACCCGTCCATTTTCCTGTGACGTCACATAGTGATGCCAACACAAACAAACATGGCGGATAGAACAGCAAGGTATAACGACATTAGCTCGGATTCAGACTCGGATTTCAGCGGCTTAAGCGATTCAACAGATTACGAATGTATTGAAACGGATGGTTGTAGTGTGGAGGCAGGTAGCGAAAACGAAATTGAAGAAGAAACTGAAGCTATTGAGCCATATCGGTTTGAACCGTATGCAAGCGAAACCGACGAAAATGACACTACAGCCAGCGACACGGGAGAAAGCGAGGACGAATTCGGCGATCGCCTTCTAACCAACGATTGGTATGTGTTTGTTTGGCATTAAAGGAAACTAACAACTATGAACTAGGTTTACAGCATATGAAATACATTTGGCAACAACATGCACTTTGAGAGTGCAGACAGCCCAATTTTCATCAATTAATATATTCTGTAGACATACCCTCATCCGCTCTCTTTTCCTGAAAGCTGATCTGTCCAGTTTTGGAGTTGATGTCAGCAGGCCAGGGAAGCTAGGGTCGATATTCTTCTCTTGATCATCTTCGGTGGCATAAGGGACGGTGTGAGCCAAGACATCCAGGGGGTTTAGCTCGCTCGTCTGCGGGAACAAACTGCCGCCATTGCTTGCCGTGCTACCGAGGTCCTTTGTCCCTGAATTGCTCACACACTCCGGCAGATTCAATGGGGGTCTGGCGGCAGAATTCTTTGACTTTATCGTTGGAAATGCATCTGCTTTGAGTGTCGCAGGATATCCACACATTCTTGCCATCTCTGTCGTAGCATAGCTTTCGTCGGTAAAGTGTGCGGAACAAACGTCCAATTTCTTGCCACTTTGGCATCTTTGGGCCACTGGTGCAACTTGAATCCGTCCCTGTTCGTGTTGTTACACCCTCCGACAACACACCGACGAGGCATGATGTCTCCAAGGTACGGAAAACAGTCGAAAAAACGGAAAATAACAAAGCTGATTTGACTCGGTGTTTGAGAAAATGGCGGATTGCTTCCCGTTGTGACGTCATCGCTCCGAGAGCGAATAATAGAAAGGCGTTTAATTCGCCAAAATTCCCCCATTTAGAGTTCGGAAATCGGTTAAAAAAAAAAAAGGTCTTTTTTCTGCAACATCAAGGTATATATTGACGCTTACATAGGTCTGGTGATAATGTTCCCCTTTAAACGAATAAATATTTAGCCTAAACCCCGTTTCAGCCACACTAAACTATTGTTTAGGTTCCCCTCCTCTGACAATTTGTTTACACGGGTAAGTGCGCCGTCTATTTCTTGAATCTCCGGCTCTTAGCTTTGTATGGATTAATTGATCGTTTACAAACTTGAGTTCAGAGAGGAAGTGATGCCAGAAAGACCACGCCTCACACAGGAAGTGACATCAGAAAGAAGGTGCCACAGCCAGCTTCATAATAAAGCGGTTTCGTAGCTCGGAGCTAACCACTGGAAATATGGAGGCGAGTCATCCAGACATGACCGTGTTTCTCCTTCTTCTACATGTACAGACGCTTGTGGAAATCACACATGAATACCTTAAGAGAAAGTGATTGCAGCTATTCGGGATACAACACATCTCAGACGGCAAGAGAACTTTCCAATGTCCAGGTCAGCTTTGATTCTAGACTGTATCAGTTATTGTCCGCCATGTATGTCGCGGACTCAACGTCTAGGTCCAGAGTATATAAAGTAACCAATAAGGAATGGACAATGAAGGTGAAGGCAAAAGAGTGAGGAGTGTCCTGACCAGATATCTAGATCCCTAGATTGATTGATGTAAAATGTTCTTTATCACATTGTTTATGTGTCTAATAAAGATTTGATTAATTTATGATGGCTCAGGTCGAACCTTGGATTCAGGAGGAACAGTGTGGTTTTCGTCCTGGTCGTGGGACTGTGGACCAGCTCTATACTCTCGGCAGGGTCCTTGAGGGTGCATGGGAGTTTGCCCAACCAGTCTACATGTGCTTTGTGGACTTGGAGAAGGCATTCGACCGTGTACCCCGGGAAGTCCTGTGGGGAGTGCTCAGAGAGTATGGGGTAACGGACTGTCTTATTGTGGCAGTTCGCTCCCTGTATGATCAATGTCAGAGCTTGGTCCGCATTGCCGGCAGTAAGTCGGACCCGTTTCCTGTGAGGGTTGGTCTCCGCCAGGGCTGCCCTTTGTCACCGATTCTGTTCATAACCTTTATGGACAGAATTTCTAGGCGCAGTCAGGGCTTTGAGGGTATCTGGTTTTGGTGGCTGCAGGATTAGGTCTCTGCTTTTTGCAGATGATGTGGTCCTGATGGCTTCATCTGGCCAAGATCTTCAGCTCTCACTGGATCGGTTCGCAGCCGAGTGTGAAGTGACTGGGATGGGAATCAGCACCTCCAAGTCCGAATCCATGGTTCTCGCCCGGAAAAGGGTGGAGTGCCATCTCCGGGTTGGGGAGGAGATCTTGCCCCAAGTGGAGGAGTTCAAGTACCTCGGTGTCTTGTTCACGAGTGAGGGAAGAGTGGATGGTGAGATCGACAGGCGGATCGGTGCGGCGTCTTCAGTAATGCGGACGCTGTATCGATCCGTTGTGGTAAAGAAGGAGCTGAGCTGGAAGGCAAAGCTTTCGATTTACCGGTCGATCTACGTTCCCATCCTCACCTATGGTCATGAGTTTTGGGTCATGACCGAAAGGACAAGATCACGGGTACAAGCGGCCGAAAATGAGTTTCCTCCGCCGGGTGGCGGGGCTCTCCCTTAGAGATAGGGTGAGAAGCTCTGTCATCCGGGGGGAGCTCAAAGTAAAGCCGCTGCTCTTCCACATCGAGAGGAGCCAGATGAGGTGGTTCGGGCATCTGGTCAGGATGTCACCCGAACGCCTCCCTAGGGAGGTGTTTAGGGCACGTCCGACCGGTAGGAGGCCACGGGGAAGACCCAGGACACATTGGGAAGACTATATATCCCGGCTGGCCTGGGAACGCCTCGGGATCCCCCGGGAAGAGCTGGACGAAGTGGCTGGGGAGAGGGAAGTCTGGGCTTCCCTGCTTAGGCTGCTGCCCCCGCGACCCGACCTCGGATAAGCGGAAGAAGATGGATGGATGGATGGATGGATGATGGCTCAGGTGTGATTCACTACAATAGGGCCCCACAGCACACTGGATTCCAGTTAATTGAAATACCACAACACTGGATATTGTTCAGATAAGTTACATTTAATTTAAGAACTTGCACACAAAGCAACACCGGAGGGGACTATGACATGCGTATTTTCCGCGCATGCATACTAGGTCGCGTTGCACCGGCGGACAGAGGGGGGGGGGCGGGGTCTTAAACGACCATTGCGTGTGTGTGGACAAGGATAAGGTTAGGTGGTATTTACCCTGGATAACCTTAGCCGACATAGTGTAGAAGGGGGCCTAAATTATCGCAGCACACCATTGCTCCCAGAGCGACGAGTGCTTCTAAAGCCCGGAAAAAAGGTCCCGCAGAATATAGTTGAGTGCTGCTGCATGTTCAGCAACATAGCAAAATGCCACAAGTTGGAGAATGATGTCATGGATGCACAGTTATTGAGTTTCTCTATGTTGAAGGCTGTGTAATACACGCAAAATCCACATTCAAAGAGTGCGGTCTAACACCACAGTGTGTGTTGTACAGTTCATATACATGTTTACATTCAGAATAATGGATGTGAAGCTTCGCTTAGTTTTTAGATCGGTATCAACGCCAGATAATTCTATTATTTGATATGATTCATCCTTTTTCATTTGCACTTTTCCAGAATAAAATTGACCTTTCCCCAGGTCTGCTCCGACGATCTCAGTTTTGAGTCTACGTCTGGACTTTTGACCGTGACACCGTTACATGCATTACAGTTCTCCTTGCACTTTTCTATTTGATGCAAAAAAAACTGCCCAAAACCCTGCAATTTCCTAATTGATTCAACTGCCGTGCCAAAACATTTACAACTCTGATGCAGCCTTCAGCCAAATACACATTCCGTTATTGCTCAGCCCCACACAAACACACTGTTCGGGAATTTAGAGCAGACATGCGAGAATATCTTTTGAAAGGAATTTTTGGCCACAAGATGGTTCTCACATAGACTACGTTTACACTGCAGGCCGTATATATATATATATATATATATATATATATATATATATATATATATATATATATATATATATATATATATATATATGTATGTGTGGGAAAAAAATCACAAGACTATTTCATCTCTACAGGCCTGTTTCATGAGGGGGGGTACCCTCAATCGTCAGGAGATTTTAATGGGAGCATTCGCATACCATGGTTTATATAGGGCACAGAGTGGGTGGGTACAGGCTGGCCTAGGGGCGTGGTGATTGGCTCATGTGTTACCTAGGAGGTGTTTCCGTCTATGGCGGCATGTTGTTACAATTTCGCTGCGCTTGTTGAGGGATGACAGGTCTGGACGGTAAATAATAAACAGTTTCTCTTTCAAGCATAGGTTGCATCTTTTATTACCACTATTGTAAGGTGTGCTGGATGCAAGAATTTGCCATGTTATTGAATATTCAACATTATTGTCTTTGAGGTCCCAAATGTGTTTGCTGAGTTCTGTGGTATTTCGCAGGTTTTTGTTCCTGAAAGTCTTAATAAGGTTATCCAAAAAATAGTGCTCGATACCGTAGTAGAGCGCAATATATGTATGTGTGGGAAAAAAAATCACACGACTACTTCATCTCTACAGGCCTGTTTCATGAGGGGTTGCCTCAATCATCAGGAGATTTTAATGGGAGCATTCACATACCATGGTTTATATGGGGCACAGAGTGGGTGGGTACACCCTAAGAAAAGTATTCAACAAGAACAACATTAAATTGAGCTACAGCTGTATGAACAATATACGACAAATTATCTCAAACCACAACAAAACAATTGCAAATGAGCCGTCGGCCCCCGGACAGAGCGACCCCAAAACCAACAAAGGCTGCAACTGCCGCAAGAAACCTGATTGCCCTCTCAACGGTGGGTGCTTACAAACATCAGTTGTTTACCAATCTAAGGTAACACGCAAGGACATTAACACATCCGACATATGTAGGATTAACCGAGGGAGAGTTTAAAACCAGATGGAACAATCACAAGGCTTCTTTCAGGAACCAAAACCTGCGGAACACCACAGAACTCAGCAAACACATTTGGGACCTCAAAGACAATAATGTTGAATATTCAATAACATGGCAAATTCTTGCATCCAGCACACCTTACAATAGTGGTAATAAAAGATGCAACCTATGCTTGAAAGAGAAACTGTTTATTATTTATCGTCCAGACCTGTCATCCCTCAACAAGCGCAGCGAAATTGTATCAGCATGCCGCCACAGACGGAAACACCTCCTAGGTAACACATGAGCCAATCACCACGCCCCTACGCCAGCCTGTACCCACCCACTCTGTGCCCTATATAAACCATGGTATGTGAATGCTCCCATTAAAATCTCCTGATGATTGAGGCAACCCCTCATGAAACAGGCCTGTAGAGATGAAGTAGTCTTGTGATTTTTTCCCCCACACATACATATATATATATATATATATATATATATATATATATATATATATATATATATATATATATATATATAAAATAAAATAAATATATATATATATAGCTAGAATTCACTGAAATTCAAGTATTTCTTTTATTTATATGTATATATATATATATATATATATATATAAAATAAATATATATATATATAGCTAGAATTCACTGAAAGTCAAGTATTTCTTATATATATATATATATATATATATATATATATAAATATATATATACATATATGAAATACTTGACTTTCAGTGAAGTCAAGTATTTCTTATATGTGTATATATATATATATATATATATATATATATATATATATATATATATATATATATATATATATATATATATATATATATATATATATATAATATATATATACATATATGAAATACTTGACTTGGTGAATTCTAGCTGTAAATATACTCCTCCCCTCTTGGCCACGCCTCCAACCACGCCTCCGCCCTCAAGGTTGGCAAGTATGCAATATGTTGAAAAATATTCTTAAATGAAGTAAATGCTAGTGCCATTATCTTGACATAATGATATGCGCTCGGCATCATGATTTTGTTTGTCATGCTTGAAGTATCAAAATTATTACTTTAAAAAAGTAGTTTTATACTTGCGAGTGTTGCTGACACAGCTTTGCAACAGTTGATATTCTAGTTTCAAGCATGTTTTTACTCAATATAGGTCATCAAATCTCAGCAACAAGCTGTAATATCTGACTGAGATCATTAAGACCAAAACCCTTAAAACAAGTAAAACACTCTAACATAAAATCTGCTTAGTGAGAAGAATGATCTTATCAGACAGAAAATAAGCAAATATCACCCTTATTTCAGATATTTAATTGTACTTAGATTTCAGTTTTTGCAGTGTAATTGTAACACAATGGAAGTGCCTTTGTATTCAGAACAAAGGCCCCGCCTGTTCGTAAGAACCACGCATTACAGCAACATTGTGATTTTGATTGAGAGTCTCGAGTGTACTATGCAAAATCGTTGACAATATTTCCCGGAGGAGGAGGTACAATTGCCGTTGTTATTTCAGCTCATGAGGCAAAGTTTTGCAGTTGCACTGAAAACTTCAAACGCCATTCCATTGTGTGCCATGTAACTGTGTAACAGTGGGGCTAATCTGGTATGATCACACACTTATAGTCAATCAGTGTCCAGGCTCTATCACATAGTTGTAAAACAAAGTAACCACGGTTTGAATATTAAACGTTCTAAAAAGGCCCACAGCTTTACTCGGTCCAAAGTTGAAAAGAGTTCTGCAGCAGAACGAAACCTTTTTCACTTCCACGATTCCCATCATTTACAACAAATAAACTTGCAAAGGGCACATTTCACATGGTAGCTGGCATGGAACCTCTGCGTGGAAGTCTTTTGTTTGGGGTTAAACAAGCGCCACATCCGTTAGTTTCCTCCCAGCGTCATCAGCCCAGTGAAAAAAAAACTAAGCAAAGCCAAAAAAATGATTTTGCTTATTGGAGTGAGAGGGAAAACTAAGTGTAAGAAGCCTGCAACAACAGACTTTTGGTTAGCATCCCAAAAAGCGCTTTGAGAGTTTTTTTTAAACGACACCACAAACCACGGTCAGCACTAAGTTCTATTGTTTTGCAATGAGATGCTGTTAGACCAGGGGTGTCAAAACCTACGGACAGGTTTTATCCGGCCTGTGTGATGAGTTTGCCAAATATAAAAATTAGCTGTTTTTGAACGAAAGAAACTGCTGTTCCAAATGTGTCCACTGGATGTCACAATAGCAATTCTGTTAGGCAAGCAAACGGTTTATACTGGGGGCCAAGCATTGATTGATTGATTGATTGATTGATTGATTGAAGCTTTTATTAGTAGATTGCGTACATATTCCGTACAATTGACCACTAAATGGTAACACCCGAAGAAGTTTTTCAACTTGTTTAAGTCGGTGTCCACGTAATCAATTCATGGTACACAGTAAAGGGTGACTCTGGCTCCTTCTCCTTGAACCACATGAAACTTAAAACCTGCCGTTTTATGGGTTCTGCTTCGAACTCATCGTCATTTGGCACCGTGTTTGCCCCAAAATCCATCCATCCATCCATCCATTTTCTACCGCTTATTTCCTTCGGGGTAGCAGGTGGCGCTGGAGCCTATCTCAGCTACAATTGGGCGGAAGGCAGGGGTACACCCTGGACAAGTCCCCACCTCATCGCAGGGCCAACACAGATAGATAGACAACATTCACACTCTAGGGCCAATTTAGTGTTGCCAATCAACCTATCCCCAGGTGCATGTCTTTGGAGGTGGAAGGAAGCCGGAGTATCCGGAGGGAACCCACGCAGTCATGGGGAGGACATGCAAACTCCACACAGAAAGATCCCGAGCGCAGGATCGAACCCAGGACCTTCATATGTCTCTTGTCAAACACGAGAAAACGTAACCCTTTTGAATAGTTTTTACCTCTGTTTCTTACGGTTCAATGAGTTAGCACCGGATTGATACGTGGACATGACCAAGGAGGTATTTGATACCTAGAAGAGTTTACATGTTGTGTTTTTTGGTCAATCCCAGAAAGACTGTGACTTAAAGCTTAATACTGGCTTTGTTGATAGACTGAGACCAAGTCTAAACTCATTGTTAAACCTTTTGAATAGTTTTTAACCTGTGTTTCTTACGGTTGTTGAGTTAGCACCGGATTGATACAAGGACATGACCAAGGAGGTATTTGATACCTAGAAGAGTTTACATGTTGTGTTTTTTGGTCAATCCCAGAAAGGCTGTGATTTAAAGTTTAATCCTGGCTTTGTAGATGGACTGAGACCAAGTCTAAACTCATAGTTAAACCCTTTTGAATAGTTTTTACCTCTGTGTCTTACGGTTTGTTGAGTTAGCACCGGATTGATACGTGGACATGACCAAGGAGGTATTCGATACCGAGAAGAGTTTACATGTTGTACTTTTTGTTCAGTCCCAGAAAGACTGTGATTTAAAGTTTAATCCTGGCTTTGTAGACAGACTGAGACCAAGTCTAAACTCATTGTTAACCCTTTTGAATAGTTTTTAACCTCTGTTTCCTACGGTTTGTTGAGTTAGCACCGGATTGATACGTGGACATGACCAAGGAGGTATTTGATACCTAGAAGAGTTTACATGTTGTGTTTTTTGGTCAATCTCAGAAAGACTGTTATTTAAAGTTTAATCCTGGCTTTGTAGATAGACTGAGACCAAGTCTAAACTCATTGTTAAACCTTTTGAATAGTTTTTACCTCTGTTTCTTATGGTTCGTTGAGTTAGCACCGGATTGATACGCGGACATGACCAAGGAGGTTTTTGATACCGAGAAGAGTTTACATATTGTACTTTTTGTCCAATCCCAGAAAGACTGTGATTTTAAGTTTAATCCTAGCTTTGTAGATAGACTGAGACCAAGTCTAAACTCATTGTTAAACCCTTTTGAATAGTTTTTACCTCTGTTTCTTACGGTTTGTTGAGTTAGCACCGGATTGATACGTGGACATGACCAAGGAGGTATTTGATACCTAGAAGAGTTTACATGTTGTGTTTTTTGATCAATCCCAGAAAGACTGTGATTTAAAGTTTAATCCTGGCTTTGTAGACAGACTGAGACCAAGACAAACTGATTGTGTTTTAGAAGCTGCATCAATTTCCTCAGAATTTTCAACAAACTTGAAGTTGTCGTGTCCAGAGGATTATTTGTGATTCGTACGTTTTCAGAATGTGGCCAAAGTAAAACAAAGAAAACGACCTGGAGTTGTCTGTTTTTCAGTTATCATGCCATGATTTTACCGTTCCGACCCACTAGATTTTCCTTCATGCGGCCCCTGAGCTAAAATGACTTTGACACCCCTCTGTTAGACGATTTAGAGCTTAGATTTAGCGAAAATGACTCTAGCCGTCCTGGAAACGGAGGTGCCTCTCTGAGGGATTGTTCCCCGTATCATTTACCTACATGGCCTTTTTGGTGCATTTGTGTCGTTCTAGAGCACAGAAGGTACAACTCAGCATACCCTAAAGGCTTTAACTCGTTGTACAGCAAAAACTGTGAGGCCCCTCCACTCACACGCCCTGCATAGTCTGGTGACTGTAAACAGTTAGAAGTTTACTACAAACACATCCAGCTACCAACCTCCCCCCCCCCCCCGACACCCGACATGCTGACAGCCAACAAGGGCAACCCTTCCTCCTCCGCTTGTTTCGCCCAACAGGAAGAGAGCTTCTCGGTTTCATAAAGGACTCCAGGGTCACTTCTACCTTCCCGCTAAGATGACTGAGGCTCACACAGCCACCTTTGTTTGCATGGCTTAACAATCCGCATCCACCTGTGTGTGTGTAAGTTCTTGTATTTCTATCCTTCTTGAGACATCAACAAGGAAAAGTACCTTGGGGACGACGTGGCGCAGTTGGGAGAGTGGCCGTTCCAGCGACCTGATGGTTCCCGGTTCGATCCCCAGCTTCTACCAACCTCGTCACGTCCGTCGTGTCCTTGAGTAAGACACTTCACCATTGATCCTGATGGGTCGTGGTTAGGGCCCCGCATGGCAGCTCCCGCCATCAGTGTGTGAATGGGTGAATGTGGAAATAGTGTCAAAGCGCTTTGAGTACCTTGAAGGTAGAGAAGCGCTATACAAGTATAACCCATTTACCATTTACCTTCCGTGTGAAGACCGGTGAACAAGTTAGGAGCGAAATCATGGTCCCAATGAGGGTCTCATTTGCACCCCTGGTGGTGAAATCTATCAAAAAAAAGGATTTTTCAAATTGACTGTGTGTCGGTTTTAAAAGTGCTCCCCCTCTGGTCAACATATGAAATAACAAGTGTGTGTAAGAAATTTAAATGTGCCCCCTTTGGCCAAAATTAATTAAAAAAAATAAATAAATATGTATATAGAGACATACTGTAATAACTTGAAGTAAATAATGAAGATTAAAAACCAATTGCAAACAAAAAAATAAATAACTAAAAGCAGTCTTTTTCTCACAATGTGTCGACTTCTTTCTTATAAAATTGGGAACAATTTCTCATATTCTTTCTGTTTTTGTAATATTGCAATATTTTCTCCTAAAATTATTACTTTTTTATGTAAAATTATTATTTTTAATGCAAAATGGTGACAATTGTCATACAAAATTCTGACTTATCACAATATTGCCAATTTTTTTGTTGTTCTTGTAAAATAGTGAAATTTTTTGAGTAAAATTATGACTTTTGTCATAGTTTTGCCAAGTAAAATTCCGATTATTATTTATAATATTGCCAAAATGTTAAAAGTTTTCTTATAAAATTGTGACTTTTGTCGAGTAAAATGACTTTTTTCATAAAATTGCCAACATTTTAAGCTTTTCTTGTAAAATTGCGACTGTTATTGAGTACAATTCCAACTTTTAATAATATTGCACAAATAGTTAGTTTTTCTTGTGACATTTTGACTTGCGTTGAGTAAAATGACAACTTTAATATAATACTGCCAAAATTCTAAGTTCTTCTTTTGAAATTCCAACTAATTTTTCACAACAACATTTTTTATATTTGCATCGTATGTATATATTATTAATGTTGTAAATACAAATCTTTATATATCTAGAAAGGGTGGTCCTAAAGATGTAGGCATTATTCGGAGGTCTCAAGAAGGTAACACATACAAGAATGTGTTTGTGTGTGTGTGTCTGTTCTTGTATTTCATACCGTCTTGAGACATCAACAAGGAAAAGTACCTTCCATATGAGGACCGGTGAATAAGTTAGGTCCGAAATCATGGTCCTAATACGGAAAACCATTGCATCTAATAGCCAAATACTAGAGTCCGTGAACATTGCTCCAAAGTCAGGATTTTTTGTTTATTTAATGTGCATACAAAAGTAAACATTGACATGTGCAAAGGCAAAGACTGCATCTAAAGAAGGACTTCCCTTATCATCCCCGAAAAAACCCGCCAAGTGAACAGCTGATTTTACGACTTCGGGTGCTGACGGAAGACAACCCGCATCCCATATGTGACCATAGTATAAACAAATACACTACGGTACTAAGACCATAGTCTAACAGTTAGCTTCTACAGCTGGGTTGCCCAAAGTGTGGTCCGTGACTCGTTTGTCATCGGCCTTAATTAAGCACATTACAAAAAACAACAAATAGAGATCTCATTTGCACCCCTGGTGGTGAAATCTATCAAAATTAGGGTGGTCCCAAAAAGGAGGGTTTTTTTCAAATGTGTCGGTTTTAAATGTGCTCCCCTCTCTGGTCAACATATGAAATAACAAGTGTGTGTAAGAAATTTAAATGTGCCCCCTTTGGCCAAAATTAATTTAAAAAAATAAATAAATATGTATATAGAGACATACTGTAATAACTTGAAGTAAATAATGAAGATTAAAAACCAATTGCAAACAAAAAAATAAATAACTAAAAGCAGTCTTTTTCTCACAATGTGTCGACTTCTTTCTTATAAAATTGGGAACGATTTCTCATATTCTTTCTGTTTCTGTAATATTGCAATATTTTCTCCTAAAATTATTACTTTTTTATGTAAAATTATTATTTTTAATGCAAAATGGTGACAATTGTCATACAAAATTCTGACTTATCACAATATTGCCAATTTTGTTGTTGTTCTTGTAAAATAGTGACATTTTTTGAGTAAAATTATGACTTTTGTCATAGTTTTGCCAAGTAAAATTCCGATTATTATTTATAATATTGCCAAAATGTTAAAAGTTTTCTTATAAAATTGTGACTTTTGTCGAGTAAAATGACTTTTTTCATAAAATTGCCAACATTTTAAGCTTTTCTTGTAAAATTGCGACTGTTATTGAGTAAAATTCCAACTTTTAATAATATTGCACAAATAGTTAGTTTTTCTTGTGAAATTTTGACTTGCGTTGAGTAAAATGACAACTTTAATATAATACTGCCAAAATTCTAAGTTCTTCTTTTGAAATTCCAACTAATTTTTCACAACAACATTTTTTATATTTGCATCGTATGTATATATTATTAATGTTGTAAATACAAATCTTTATATATCTAGAAAGGGTGGTCCTAAAGATGTAGGCATTATTCGGAGGTCTCAAGAAGGTAACACATACAAGAATGTGTTTGTGTGTGTGTGTGTGTTCTTGTATTTCTTACCGTCTTGAGACATCAACAAGGAAAAGTACCTTCCATATGAGGACCGGTGAATAAGTTAGGTCCGAAATCATGGTCCTAATACGGAAAACCATTGCATCTAATAGCCAAATACTAGAGTCTGTGAACATTGCTCCAAAGTCAGGATTTTTTGTTTATTTAATGTGCATACAAAAGTAAACATTGACATGTGCAAAGGCAAAGACTGCATCTAAAGAAGGACTTCCCTTATCATCCCCGAAAAAACCCGCCAAGTGAACAGCTGATTTTACGACTTCCGGTGCTGACGTAAGACAACCCGCATCCCATATGTGACCATAGTATAAACAAATACACTACGGTACTAAGACCATAGTCTAACAGTTAGCTTCTACAGCTGGGTTGCCCAAAGTGTGGTCCGTGACTCGTTTGTCATCGGCCTTAATTAAGCACATTACAAAAAACAACAAATAGAGATCTCATTTGCACCCCTGGTGGTGAAATCTATCAAAATTAGGGTGGTCCCAAAAAGGAGGGTTTTTTCAAATGTGTCGGTTTTAAATGTGCTCCCCTCTCTGGTCAACATATGAAATAACAAGTGTGTTTGAAAATGTTAAGTACTCCCCCTCTGTTCAACATATGAAATAACAAGTGTGTTTGAAAATGTTAAGTACTCCCCCTCTGGTCAACATATGTAATAACAAGTGTGTGTAAGAAATTCAAATGTGCCCCCTTTGGCCAAAATTATAAAAAAAAAAATACATATGTATATGGAGACATACTGTAATAATTTGAAGTAAATGATGAAGATTAAAAACCAATTACAAACAAAAAATTTAAAAAAAATTACTAAAAGCTTACCTCTTTATGTTTGCATAGTATGTATATATTATTAATGTTGTAAATACAAATTTTTATATACCTAGAAAGTGTGGTCCTAAAGAGGTAGGCATTTTTCGGAGGTCTCAAGAAGGAAACAAATACAATAATTTGTGTGTGTGTGTGTGTGTGTGGACAGCACTTTCAAGGACGTTTCCAGGGCACAGCGTGGCTCAGTCATTCATTAAAGCGCTCTCTGTAGCTTTATGGCTTCCTGCTTGCCGAAACCCTCCACTTCCTGTACAAACTTCCTGCTCGAGCAACAGCTGAACTTTAGGTACAAACACAGATCTCAAGACTAAACCTGATCTCTACTTACTACGATGAGAACAAACTGTGAGATATCATTGGGGGAGAGGAAGTCCAAGGTTCTCCACATCCTCCAGCTAATCTATCACAATCACTACTAGAGATATTCTAGCAATTTGCCTTTTTCTGAATCTGGTATTTACAAAGGTCACACAAGCTCGGCCTTCAACGCATTATCTTAGCTTGGGAATGACACTTCAGTCTGACCTCTGACACCTGAGATCAGAGAGTGAAAGTGGTCTTCAACCAACTTTGTCATTGCGGTGCTTTAGTTCAACAGACTTTTACCTTCTCCCAACTTTGTCCGCCCAAATTTTGGTGTTTAACTTCAGGGCAGAACGAGGCCCAACTTATCGAACCGTAGACTTAAGGAGCAAGCGAAGGGCAAGTTTCTCTTCCGCAGGCCGCCATTAAGTCCCCACCCCCGTTGCTACCCCTCACCTGTTGGGTTTCAACATTTACAACCGACCCCGCGACGCACTCGCTCCACCCTTCAAACTCCTCCGCCTCTCCCTGCAGGTGGGTATAAAGGTATGCTAATGTGAGACGGCCTATCTTCTCTGCTCTGGCAAGAGAGTAAGGACGTAGGGCTCGCAGAGCAAGAGAGAGAGAGAGTGGGTGAGAGAGAGAGCAAGAGGCGGAGTAGGAAGGTTGAAGTTAAAAGACAATTGGATTGACTGTTCTCAGACTTGCGTTGCAACCATGGGGCTGGGAGTAAGTAGTGGAACTTGTTGCTCACTCACTTTCAATGCTTAATTTTGATTAAGATTAAGTTTTGCCTGCTTGCTTTCCGTGCGGTAGTTGTGGTGCGGGTCTGTCAAAAAAGTGTTTCCTGACTTCATTCCTGGCAATAATTAACTCCGTCTGACAGCACGTTCGAGTAGCAAAGAGGAAGCGGCTTCTCACATGTGTCTCAACGTCTCCTCCTTATCTCTTCGATCCAGAGAGGGAAAAATGAGTACGAGCTGGCGCCAACGACCGATGGCGACAGCAAGAAAAGCAAGAAGGCCAAGGAGAAAAAGAACATGGACGATCTGAAGAAAGAAGTGGATCTGGTGAGTACTTGGCAGGGGAAGGCGTGAAATACGGCGACCTTACTTAAACCGGCGTGATGACCGTTTTCTGCCATTGGTCGCCGTCATGACCCCGACAAACACTTCGCCTTGACCTCACGGCGTGGTCACATGAATGGAGGCTGTTGTGTACACCCTCTCTTTCACAAGAGCTTTTTAAACCGATGCAAGCACTTTCACGTGTTAATAGTTCCAGGCTGTTAAGTATTTCAGATCTTTTGAAGGGAGCGGAAATAGCCATTAGCAGAGGCTTTCAACTCACACATGTCTAATTTGCAGCGTAGACATAGTTTATCTGTCGGCTTTCAAAATGAAGTTCGCGTTCAGCTATTCAGTGTCGCACGAAAGTATTTTGAAATGTCTTGCGTGAAAAATTAGTCACAGCCCTTTGCAATTTCTGTTGGTGTCAGCGTTTTTTTTTTGTGGCAGACCGTGGTCATTTGTCAAGGTCACGAGACAGAAGCTCACCATCAGGAAAACAAACGTAAATATAACCATTTTCCAATTTGCACCATACCAAAAAGGAGGCGCTGGCCAAGGTTACGTGTTTGTGGGGAAATAAAAGGCAAGTTTGAACTTTTTCCCCGGATACTTCAATGTCCTTGACAAGGTCAGGTCACGATGTTCGGGAAAGACAGCAACTTAGTTCAAGACTAAAATTCTTGGTAACACTTTAGTACGGGGAACATATTCGCCATTAATTAGTTGCTTATTAAAGTAACAAAGACTTAATTTAGAGTTATTTGGACACTAGGGCGGGGGTCGGCAACCCGCGGCTCCGGAGCCGCATGCAGCTCTTTGATCACTCTGATGCGGCTCAGCAGTTTACTTGCTGAACCCCCCAATTTTCCCGAGAGACTTCCGGATTTCAGTGCCTCTCGCAGAAAACTCCCGGGATTAGCATTCACCGGCTTTCACTCTTACAGTTATAATAAGGGCGTGCCATGAAGGTACAACATTTGGCGCCCTCTACAATATGTATTAACAGAGTGCCAGCCCAACACTTGTTATACAATATACATCTTCTGCTTGCACACATACGTGACAGCAAGGCATACTTGGTCAACAGCCACACAGGCTACACTGACGGTGCTCATATAAAACAACTTTAACACTCTTACTAATAATGCGCCACACTTTGAACCAAAATCAAAGAAGAATGACAAACACATTTCGGGAGAACATCCGCACCTTAACACAACATAAACACAACAGAACAAACACCCAGAATCCCATGCAGCCCTGACTCTTTCGGGCTACATTATACACCCCTGCTACCACCAACCCCCCCCCTGTGCGTCGGTTGAGGTGGGCGGGGTTTGGTAGCGGGGGTGTATAATGTATCCCGGAAGAGTTAGGGCTGCATGGGATTCTGGGTATTTGTCCTGTTGTGTTTATGTTGTGTTACGGTGCAGATGTTCTCCCGAAATTTGTTTGTCATTCTTGTTTGGTGTGGGTTCACAGTGTGGCGCATTATTAGTAAGAGTGTTAAAAGTTTTTGTTTTTTTTATACCACCACCGTCAGTGTGAGCTGTGTGGTTGTTGACCAAGTATGCCTTGCTGTCACCTACGTGAGCAAAGCGGAAGCCCCATACAATGTGTGGCTGATCAGGCACGCTGACTGTAGTGGGTGCTATATGCTGTACCATCACGGCACGCACCAGCTTTCAAATTCCACATAAAGGTGTGGGCAGCGTGTCTGAGACCCCTGATTATACATAGCAAAAATAAAACTTCTAATGCAGTGTTACTTCATTTAATATTTCAAAAACTTTTTGCGGCTCCCATTGTTTTCTATAATTTGTGAAACTGGTCAAAATGGCTCTTTGACTGGTAAAAGTTGCCGACCCCTGCACTAGGGGAACATAAAAGGGTTAGGGTTACTAATAAGCAATAATTCTGAGGTTATTGAGGGAAGATTCTTAGTTAATGGCTTACTGGTTGTATAATAAGGCCATGCAGAATAAGGCATTAATACATACTTATTGTTAATATGTTACTAATTTGCATGTTAATTAATGGTGAATATGTGTTCCCCATACTAAAGTGTTACCAAATTCTTTAATGAAAAAATATTCTTTAGTGACAAGTCACACAGATAAATACTGGTAGCAAAATATTATTATTATTTGTTTAATTAGGTTGTTATTTCTTCGGTCAGTGGTCAACGAAATAAACAAACAGTTTTACACAAACAAACAGTTGTACATTCATAAATTAAAAATGTTGTAGACCGAAAGGGTTTTGGCTGAAGTTGAACACTCATTGCGCCGAACACTATAAACAATGTCAAATACAAGATGAGCTTCCAAAAATACACAACATATTATAAATACACTTTGTACACAACATAAACACTGTTCAATTATATATGTGAAATATCCTTGTACACGTGTTAAACCTTTGCACCAATTATATACTATATACCAGGGGTCGGCAACCCGCGGCTCTAGAGCCGCATGCGGCTCTTTAGCGCCGCCCTAGTGGCTCTCTGGAGCTTTTTCAAAAATGTATGAAAAATGGAAAAAGTTTAGGGGAAAAAAATATATTTTTTGTTTTAATATGGTTTCTGTAGGAGGACAAACATGACACAAACCTCCCTAATTGTTATAAAGCACACTGTTTATATTAAACATGCTTCACTGATTCGAGTATTTGGCGAGCGCCGTTTTGTCCTACTAATTTTGGCAGTCCTTGAACTCACCTTAGTTTGTGTACATGTATATCTTTCTGCGACTTTCTAGGACGTGTTTTATGCCACTTCTTTTTCTGTCTCATGTTGTCCACCAAACTTTTAACGTTGTGCATGAATCCACAAAGGTGAGTTTTGTTGATTTTATTAACTTGTGTGGAGTGCTAATCAGACATATTTGGTCAGTGCATGACTGCGAGCTAATCGATGCTAACATGCTATTTAGGCTAGCTATATGTACATATTGCATCATTATGCCTCATTTGTAGCTATATTTCAGCTCATTTAGTTTCCTTTAAGTCATATTAATTCAATTTATATCTCATGACACACTATCCGTATGTAATATGGCTTTTAATTTTTTGGGGCTCGAACATTTGTTTTTGTATTTTTGGTCCAATAAGGCTCTTTCAACATTTTGGGTTGCCGACCCCTGCTATATACAAACACTTCCATTATTATTTATATCCCACATTTAGTTTGTAATTCACATTGATCATAGTATTAACTACTGTGTCGATTCAAGAGTGATATATTTCTTCAAGACATTGGTCTTAAAGTGTTTTTTTAAATGTGTGAATGGAACTGGAACATTTTAAGGAATAATACTTGAGGATGTTTCAAAACTTCCCATGTCAGAGGGTCTGCCTCAATAGTGGCACGGAAGGTTGACAAATGTGGGTGAAATATTAATGATTATGAGACAAAGTGTGTCTTAACTCGAACTCAAAGTCCTATCGCCACTGAAGGACGTAGCCGTAGCATAACAGTCATACTGGAAACACCTTGATTCCTTACTATTAGTTACTAAAGCCCCTGTAGGTCGGAATGGTTAAGTAATAAACCCTGCAACGATATACTATTGAGAACAGTGAGAATTTGATTTGTAGAACAAGAAAAACTTACAGTCGACATTCTCTTTTCAAAAGCTGGTCTATGAAAGTTTAATGTTGCTTCACGAAGAGGCAAAGAAACGATAGCCGAATTAGTCAAACAGTAGTCGCTCTGTTAATAATTATTTCATCATCTCATGAACTACATCTTGAAGTGTCAAAGTCCTGCTGGGGAAAATCAAGATGGTTTCTGTGGCGACAAGAATATTTCCTTCACCAGGTTGAGGCATAATGCTTATCAATGTTTGAATAAAATAGTTTTTTAAAAGTCCTTAATCTTTTGTTGCTTATCTGGAACGAAAAGTTTGTTATTTCCCGTCCCGCATGGCCTCGTTTACATGTGGCTCACTTTTTATTCCAAACTCATTGTCAGTCATTGGTTATGTTTATTTAGCTAAACAAATACCTGAAGCAGCAGAGCGACAACGTTGGCTTGCCTCTTGGTAAAAGTCAAGCAAACGAGCTGTCTTTCAGCACAGGAAACAGTCTTTGGGGGGGCCGCCGATTCGCTCGGGCAGCCGATAGCATTTTCTGGCACCCGTAGACCACGTCGCTTACAGTCTCGCCCACGCGTTACACTTTTTAATCAGCAGCAGACACTCTTACTCAAAAGTCTGCTTGGACTAATCTTTTGTATTGCATTGTGTATATCCATAATTCCCTCAACACACGACATTATTTTGCCCTGTCATCGAGTTCCCTCTGAAGGACATTAGAGGATGTTTTTTTTTTAATCTCCCAAATAGATCATGAATACAAAAAAATAATCCCTCCTGTCTTTTCATCTATAGGATGATCACAAGCTCACCTTGGATGAACTTCACAGGAAGTACGGAACCGACCTCACTAGGGTGAGTACAGTGAAATGTCTGCTTTTGCAAAGGCAACAATGTTCCTTTTTGACTGACACTTTTAGTGAGGCATTCATTTAACAATGTTTATTATTGTGCTTGTAGTTTGCAGCGGTACAGAACTCAAACTGAGATATTTCTAATCAGGCCGATTAATGTTCAGTCGCGAAATAAAGTAATAAACAAAGTGTGTTTCGGGTATGGCATGAATCAGTAATGCAACAGTCCGTGTCCATTCCAACTAAGAAAAATTGTTGATTAGTAAGATGTGCCTAATGTTGTGGTAAGTGATACATGGAGCAAAATTTGCGGACGATACCGTGCTCCTAAGCCTTCTACACAAGGATACGGACCCCTCTGTGTACCAAGACGAGATAGACCTATTTATTAGGTGGTGTGATACCAACCATCTTATTCTAAATGTGACCAAGACACAGGAAATGGTTTTGGATCCGAGGAAAGTGACTGACCATGAGCCAGTGGTCATCAAAAATCAGGAAATCACCCAGGTATCCTCATATAAATATTTAGGGGTTCATATTGATAATCTTCTCTGCTGGAAGACACATATTGACAAAGTGTGCAATAGACTGCAACAGAGGCTATATTTTTTGCGAAGATTAAGATTGTACGGCGTAAGCAGCCACATCATGATGATTTTCTACCGTGCCATTGTAGAGAGCATCATTAGATACGGGATCACCTCATGGTTTGGCAACCTAACCGTTAAGCTAAAAAGCAAACTGGCCGGCATGCATAAAACGGCAATGAAAATCGTAGGGAGGAAAGAATATGAGGCTATACAGAGCATCTATGAGCAGGCAGTTAGGAAAAAAGCTAAAAAAATTATTTCCAACTCACAACACCCACTCTTCCCTGAATATGGAACCATGCCATCAGGGAGAAGACTCCGGGTCCCACTATGCAAATCTAACCGCCTTAAATTATCATTTGTCCCAGCCTCCATTAAGCTGACCAACAATGTGCAATAGAATGTTAATACATAGGTTAGCACTTTTTTAGCACATAGTACTTTAGCACATAGCATTTTAGAACTAAGCACTTTAGCACACAGCACTTTATCCATGAGCTCTAGTGCAATGCACACTGGTACTTTATCTTTATCTCCATACTGTAGATGTTATGCCTACATCAAAGTGCCACCTATGTCTATCAAGCTCCATGTTCTGATGTTTAAATGTTAGTTGTATGGTTGTGGTTGTGTCTGTGCTTGTGTTTTTGTTCTGTTGTTTTTGGGTATGTTAAGAAAGCAATGATGCACTGTGCCCACGACAAATTTCCCCGCGGGGACAATAAAGTTGAACCTTGAACCTTGATTGTGGTCGTGATAGATTTCATACGATATCGACTTGTAAAATCAAAGCTATTTGCACAGTTTGTCACTTCTGTCATTCATATATCATTTAGATCCTTTGATTAATGTTTTCAACTGATCAGTTTATGTATGATGGCGAAGACATCCTCAGTATGAGGGCGACCCGGCTGAGGACACATGAGATCGAGTTACAATGCACAATACAGCCTCACACACATGGAGAGCTCGACTGATGCTGATTATCTTCCGAAACCTGATCTGCCTTAGTTTGGCCCTAAACAAAGTCTTCATTCTCATTGACTGTGTCAACTCCTGTAGTTTTTTTTACTCCGTGAGAATGTGTGACCTTGACTTTGTTCGAGTACATAGTGTTCACTGAAAACTCAGATACAAAGTCTTCTTTGCCTTTATCGCACATTTTATTTTGCAGCCACAGCAACTTATCATTTTTAATTTCAATCAACTTTGAATCATCCAGGTCTTAAAGAGCTGCTTCTCTCCAAAGTACTCACCCGTGTATTTCATTCCTGTGTAGGGTCTGACCGCCACCAGAGCAAAGGAGGTGCTGGCCCGTGATGGCCCGAATGCTCTCACCCCTCCACCCACTACACCTGAGTGGGTCAAGTTCTGCAGACAGGTAAACTTGATTTCCATTGCATTCAATAATGAAATAATGAATAATGTTCATTTTGAGGCCTAAATGTCTCCTTTCCAGCTTTTTGGCGGTTTCTCCATGCTTCTCTGGATTGGCGCCGTCCTCTGCTTCATCGCATACGGGATCCAGGCTTCCTATGAAGACGAACCCGCTAATGATAATGTAAGGCAGCATTTGCGAGTGTGTAATGGGCAGTGATGTTCAACACGTGTGTTAATCAGTCTTGTTCTTTTAGTTGTACCTTGGCGTTGTGCTCTCTGCTGTTGTCATCATCACTGGTTGCTTCTCCTATTACCAAGAGGCCAAGAGCTCCAAAATCATGGAGTCATTCAAAAACCTGGTCCCACAGGTAAGCTTCTGCAAAACCAAGCATGCAATGAGGCAACAAAGACTCTAAATATTATGTATGTCACTCATTATTCTATAGCAAGCTTTGGTTATTCGTGACGGAGAGAAGAACAGCATTAACGCTGAGGACGTGGTGGCTGGAGACCTGGTGGAGGTGAAAGGTGGTGACAGGATCCCTGCTGATCTGCGAATCATCTCCGCCCATGGGTGCAAGGTCATTTCCTCAGAAATCATCTCATTAAAACAAGCATATGTTTGGACTACTAATTTTCCTTCTTTGTATTGTTTGTGTTTTCGTGGTTTTCACCTTGCAGGTGGACAACTCCTCTTTGACGGGTGAATCCGAGCCACAGACCCGTACTCCAGATTTCTCCAATGACAACCCACTGGAGACCAGGAATATTGCTTTCTTCTCTACCAACTGTGTTGAAGGTATTCATTTAAAAAAAAAAAAAATCAATTATTACCTTCTTAATTTATAATCACAAGTGAAAAACTTTTCTAGGCACAGCCAGAGGAATCGTCATCAACACCGGAGACCGCACTGTCATGGGTCGCATCGCCACACTGGCTTCCAGTTTGGAAGGCGGAAAAACTCCCATTGCCGTTGAGATTGAGCACTTTATCCACATCATCACTGGTGTGGCTGTATTCCTTGGCGTGTCTTTCTTCATTCTCTCCCTTATACTTGGGTATGGGTGGCTTGAGGCAGTCATCTTCCTTATTGGAATCATTGTTGCCAACGTTCCAGAGGGTCTACTGGCAACCGTCACTGTGAGCTTTGCTGTTCAGTTCTTAATTAAAAACACTCTCTTGATTGCCACCATAACACTGGATGTCTCCAGGTGTGTCTGACTCTGACTGCCAAGCGTATGGCCAAGAAGAACTGTTTAGTAAAGAACCTGGAAGCCGTTGAGACGCTGGGGTCCACATCCACCATCTGTTCAGATAAGACCGGCACCTTGACCCAAAATAGGATGACAGTGGCGCACATGTGGTTCGACAACCAGATTCACGAGGCTGACACCACTGAGAACCAGAGCGGCACATCCTTTGACAGGAGCTCTGATACCTGGTCTGCCCTATCCAGAATTGCTGGACTCTGTAACCGAGCTGTCTTCCTGGCCGAGCAAGGCAACATTCCTATTCTGAAGGTAACAACTTCTAAAGAAATCTTGAGATGATCAGGCACTGAACGTTTTTATCTATTTCTCATCTATTTAACTGCAACAAAAGTCTGTGAATAATTGACCACTGGTACAAGATAGCAACACGCTTTGTTGTATGTCATGTGTTATTCATAGAGTGAAAAGGCGTATGTCCCTGACCCATTCATAATTCAGTAACATTAAGAGGTGCAATGACTTTCTTTGGAAGTAAAAGAGTAAAAATAATTAAAATGGAGAACTCAATCAACAAACATTTATGAAAGGCTCTCTATATCAACAATTTTTAGATCCTCTACAGCCTCTATTTCTTGGCAGATAATGTGGACCAATGAGCAAACTATATCCCTGAGGCGTTCTTAAGTGAGTACACTGATTTCCTGACTTCCAATTGACAGAGGGACGTAGCCGGTGATGCTTCTGAGGCTGCCCTGCTCAAATGTATCGAGTTGTGCTGTGGATCTGTCAAGGGCATACGAGAAAAATATTCCAAGCTTGCTGAAATACCCTTCAACTCTACTAACAAGTACCAGGTAAACAGCAAAAACACTCAAAGACAAACTGCTCACTTATGCTCTCTTGTGTTCAAATTATTCATAACTCCACAATTGGGCATATTTCTTATTTTGCCGGCCAATAATGCCCATCAACAAGGCAAAGGAGACTCGATAATTTCTAAACACCGCAGTAGTAGAGATTAATTTGCCTGACTTCAACAAGCATGTGTTTTGTTGTCAGCTTTCCGTCCATAAAAACTCAACCCCAGGAGAGACCAAGCATCTGCTGGTCATGAAAGGTGCTCCTGAGAGGATTTTGGACCGCTGCTCCACCATCATGTTGCAGGGCAAAGAACAGCCGCTGGATGAGGAACTGAAAGATGCTTTTCAAAACGCCTATGTTGAGCTTGGAGGACTTGGAGAGAGAGTTCTGGGTAAGCACTTGTTAAATCCTCATTTGTTGTCTGGGAATGACTGTAGACATAAGCTCAGTTACCCTCTGCTTACTGTATCATCAAGTGGTGACAACATTCTCAGTAAAGTTATTGTAAGTGCTATGAAACAAGGGCTGTATAGCTCTTGAAACTAAGTGAGCCCCTGACCTCACTTAAAACCCACGGCTCGGTGAAATGTTCTGTTTTTAACCAAATACTGACAAGATGGCAGCACAAAGACTAAAGAAGCACATAAATAATACTTTGTGTGGAGATTGTATGTTCTCATGAATGTTCAATAAATAATTTTAATGTAGGAGCATACCTGAGCTCTGTGATTGATTGCCTGGATGAATAGGAAATGTCTAAATGATTAGCACTTCTGTAGGTTTCTGCCATTTCAACCTGCCCGATGACCAGTTCCCAGAGGGCTTTGCATTCGACACCGAAGAGGTGAACTTTCCCACAGAGAAGTTGTGCTTCGTCGGCCTCATGTCCATGATTGATCCTCCTCGTGCGGCCGTGCCAGATGCTGTTGGCAAATGCAGAAGCGCTGGAATCAAGGTCAAATTAAACCTGAGACTTCATAAGTAAAATATGTCTATTTTCAGTCAGTCTGTAATTGTTTTCCCTTGTTCTCTTTTCATAGGTTATTATGGTAACTGGTGATCATCCAATCACAGCCAAGGCAATCGCCAAGGGTGTAGGCATCATCTCAGAGGGCAACGAGACAGTTGAAGACATTGCGGCTCGCCTGAATGTTCCAGTGTCAGAGGTCAATCCTAGGTTTGTACAAACCTCAAACCTTGTGGCTGAGGTGTTGGCTTTAAATACTAATAAAATAGCTTTGAATTACACAGTCAGTCAAAAACCCAATCAGCTAAAAGGCGACAACCCCCTGATTCAGCCCAGACAAATACATCTAAACTGTCATAAACACGTTCATCACTCGGCTGTGCCTCCAGAATTTATGACTAGATTGTGTGCAAAATATTATGTGATCCTACAGTATTGCAAGATAAAACATTGCAACTTCCTCTGAAAGGTCTGCTAAGTGACAAATTGCCAGCATTTAAAAGATTGCTCCTATATACATCAGTCAGTCAGTCAGCTGTATGTGGCATAGACTAGTTCCTCTTCTTATTTTCATATTTTACACAATGTTGATTATCATTGTTGGACAAAAACAGTGTTTTGTGGTTTTCCCATTCGCCATAGTGCTGAAAGGTTCCATAATATCTATTTTAACTTCAAACCATGGTGATTTTAAATTGTGCTTGTTTTCTTCTTTCCGTTATTATTTGTTTTGATTCCACTGACAACATTGAGAGGATATGTTTTTTATTGACCGTCCAGCTTTGCACTACACCAAAAAAAATACAGCACAGTTGAGATTGAACGAATGGCCGCTCTGCAGTCTCACCCTCAGTCTGCTATGCTTTCCTCTTCAGGGACGCAAAGGCCTGTGTGGTCCACGGTGGCGAGCTGAAGGAGATGACCACCGAGCATCTTGACGATATTCTGAAGTACCACACTGAAATTGTCTTCGCCAGAACCTCGCCGCAGCAGAAACTAATCATTGTGGAGGGCTGCCAGCGACAGGTATGAAATTCTGAGTTTTGCACCACACATCGCTTCTCTTCCAGATATACTGCGAGCTCAACATTTTGCTGACTCTTAAAAGGGAGCCATTGTTGCTGTGACTGGTGATGGCGTCAACGACTCTCCAGCTCTGAAGAAAGCTGACATTGGTGTCGCCATGGGAATTGCTGGATCTGATGTCTCTAAGCAAGCGGCGGACATGATTCTGCTGGATGACAACTTTGCTTCCATTGTTACAGGAGTGGAAGAAGGTAACTTAAAGCTTTTAAACTGCACATTTGATTTGACTTGTCCCTGATTAATATATTTACATGTATAACATTGTGTAGGTCGTCTGATCTTTGACAACTTGAAGAAGTCCATCGCTTACACTCTGACCAGTAACATCCCTGAGATTTCACCCTTCCTCCTCTTCATCATCGCCAACATCCCCCTGCCCCTGGGAACCGTCACCATCCTCTGTATCGACCTGGGAACTGACATGGTGGGTTGATGATATTATGTCCACTTTAATGGCATTTTTTAATGCCTCGAGATCTGCGCACAAATAAGTGCCCATGGCCTTGTGGTTAGAGTGTTCGCCCTGAGATGGGTAGGTTGTGAGTTCAAACCCCGGCCGAGTCATACCAAAGACTATAAAAATGAGACCCATTACCTCCCTGCTTGGTACTCAGCATCAAGGGTTGGAATTGGGGGTTAAATCACCAAAATTATTCCAGAGCACGGCCACCGCAGACATAGTCTTCCCAACGTGTCCTGGGTCTTCCCCGTGGCCTCCTACCGGTGGGACGTGCCCTAAACACCTCCCTAGGGAGGCGTTAGTGTGGCATCCTAACCAGATGCCCGAACCACCTCATCTGGCTCCTCTCGATGTGGAGGAGCAGCGGCTTTACTTTGAGCTCCTCCTGGATGGCAGAGCTTCTCACCCTATCTCTAAGGGAGAGTCCCGCCACCCGACGGAGGAAACTCATTTCGGCCGCTTGTACCCGTGATCTTGTCCTTTCAGTCATAACCCAAAGCTCATGAGCATGGGTGAGGAGGAGATCGACCGGTAAATTAAGAGCTTTGCCCTCCGGCTCAGCTCCTTCTTCACCACAACGGATCGATACAGTGTGTGACTATCAGTGGTACTTTAAAGGGGAACATTATCACCAGACCTATGTAAGCGTCAATATATACCTTGATGTTGCAAAAAAAAAAAAACATATATTTTTTTAACCGATTTCATAGCTCTAAATGGGTGAATTTTGGCGAATTAAACGCCTTTCTAATATTCGCTCTCGGGTTGTGACGTCACATCAGGAAGCAATCCGCCATTTTCTCAAACACCGAGTCAAATCAGCTCTGTTATTTTCCGTTTTTTCGACTGTTTTCCGTACCTTGGAGACATCATGCCTCGTCGGTGTGTTGTCGGAGGGTGTAACAACACGAACAGGGACGGATTCAAGTTGCACCAGTGGCCCAAAGATGCGAAAGTGGCAAGAAATTGGACGTTTGTTCCGCACACTTTACCGACGAAAGCTATGCTACGACAGAGATGGCAAGAATGTGTGGATATCCTGCGACACTCAAAGCAGATGCATTTCCAACGATAAAGTCTTAAAGAAATCTGCCGCCAGACCACCATTGAATCTGCCGGAGTGTGTGAGCAATTCAGGGACAAAGGACCTCGGTAGCACGGCAAGCAATGGCGGCAGTTTGTTCCCGCAGACGAGCGAGCTAAACACCCCTGGATGTCTTGGCTCACACCGTCCCGAAGATGATCAAGAGAAGAATATCGACCCTAGCTTCCCTGGCCTGCACTCTCAAAGTGCATGTTGTTGCCAAATGTATTTCATATGCTGTAAACCTAGTTCATAGTTGTTAGTTTCCTTTAATGCCAAACAAACACATACCAATCGTTGGTCAGAAGGCGATCGCCGAATTTGTCCTCGCTTTCTCCCGTGTCGCTGGCTGTCGTGTCGTTTTCGTCGGTTTCACTTGCATACGGTTCAAACCGATATGGCTCAATAGCTTCAGTTTCTTCTTCAATTTCGTTTTTGCTACCTGCCTCCACACTACAACCATCCGTTTCAATACATGTGTAATCTGTTGAATCGCTTAAGCCGCTGAAATACGAGTCTGAATCCGAGCTAATGTCGCTATAGCTTGCTGTTCTATGCGCCATGTTTGTTTGTGTTGGCTTCACTATGTGATGTCACAGGAAAATGGACGGATGGTTAAAATCAGGCACTTTTAAGCTTTTTTTAGGGATATTGCGTGATGGGTAAAATTTTTGGGCTTCACGGTGGCAGAGGGGTTAGTGCATCTGCCTCACAATACGAAGGTCCTGAGTAGTCTTGGGTTCAATCCCGGGCTCGGGATCTTTCTGTGTGGAGTTTGCATGTTCTCCCCGTGACTGCGTGGGTTCCCTCCGGGTACTCCGGCTTCCTCCCACCTCCAAAGACATGCACCTGGGGATAAGTTGATTGGCAACACTAAATTGGCCCTAGTGTGTGAATGTGAGTGTGAATGTTGTCTGTCTATCTGTGTTGGCCCTGCGATGAGGTGGCGACTTGTCCAGGGTGTACCCCGCCTTCCGCCCGATTGTAGCTGAGATAGGCTCCAGCGCCCCCCGCGACCCCAAAGGGAATAAGCGGTAGAAAATGGATGGATGGATGGGTAAAATTTTGAAAAAAACTTCAAAAAATATAATAAGCCACTGGGAACTGATTTTTAATGGTTTTAACCCTTCTGAAATTGTGATAATGTTCCCCTTTAACTAACTTTGTTTGGGATCTCCCAGGTCCCTGCCATTTCCCTGGCTTACGAAGCTGCTGAAAGTGACATCATGAAGAGACAGCCCAGAAACCCCAAAACGGACAAGCTGGTGAACGAAAGGCTTATCAGCATCGCCTATGGGCAGATTGGTAACTTTACTTCAGAACATAAACTCAAATCTTTCCACTTCCTGATGGCTTTTCAGTGTTTTCTTTTGTGTTCCAAACTTCTTTGCTTTGATCCTCCTCCTCAGGTATGATGCAGGCCACAGCGGGCTTCTTTGCATACTTTGTAATACTGGCAGAAAACGGCTTTCTGCCCATGGACCTGATCGGAATTCGAGTGCACTGGGATGACAGACATGTGAATGACCTGGAGGACAGCTATGGGCAGCAGTGGGTCAGTAATTCTCACAAGCATTGAATCCAGAGCATGAAATTGCAGATGTGGTAGGGAAAGTGTAAAGACCATTGTGTTTTTTTTTTTTTTTAACAATTCAGACATACGAACGCAGAAAAATTGTTGAGTTCACCTGCCACACAGCCTTCTTTGCCAGTATTGTCATCGTGCAGTGGGCTGATCTGATCATCTGCAAGACAAGGAGGAACTCCATCCTGCAGCAGGGAATGAGGTATGATCATTTTTTCTTTTTTCAAAGAGACTCTATTATGCAAAACCAATTTTTTTTAACCTGATGGTAACTGCTTATGCGTATGTAGGTTCTGCATAAATCCCGAATATTTGAAATCAAACCGTGGAGGCATTGCAGGCATACTTGCCAACCCTCCCGATTTTCCCGGGAGACTCCCGAATTTCAGTGCCCTTCCCGAAAATCTCCAGGGGCAACCATTCCCCCGAATTTCCCCCGATTTCCACCCGGGCAACAGTACAATAGTTTAACACATTATTATGCCTAATTTTGTTGGATGCATTAAACAATGTAACAAGGTTTTCCAAAATAAATCAACTCAAGTTATGGAAAAAAATTGCCAACATGGCACTGCCATATTTATTATTGAAGTCACAAAGTGCATTATTTTTTTGTAACATGCCTCAAAACAGCAGCTTGGAATTTGGGACATGCTCTCCCTGAGAGAGCATGAGGAGGTTAAGGTGGGCGGGGTTTTTGGGTAGGGGGTATATTGTAGCGTCCTGGAAGAGTTAGTGCTGCAAGGGATTCTGGGTATTTGTTCTGTTGTGTTTATGTTGTGTTACGGTGCGGATGTTCTCCCGAAACGTGTTTGTCATTCTTGTTTGGTGTGGGTTCACAATGTGGCGCATATTTGTAACAGTGTTAAAGTTGTTTATACGACCACCCTCAGTGTGACCTGTATGGCTGTTGACCAAGTATGCTTGCATTCACTTGTGTGTGTGAAAAGCCGTAGATATTATGTGATTGGGCCGGCACGTAAAGGCAGTGCCTTTAAGGTTTATTGGCGCTCTGTACTTCTCCCTACGTCCGTGTACCACAGCCGCGTTTTAAAAAGTCATACATTTTTACTTCTTGAAACCGATACCGATAATTTTGAAACAGATACCGATAATTTCCGATATTACATTTTAAAGCATTTATCGGCCGATATTATCGGACATCCCTAATAATAACCAATGTAAATTTTGACCAAAGAACAACCATTACATGTTATGTAGACCACAAGGAAGTGTAGAAAGAAAAAAAATGATAATGTGACCCCTACAATGTCCAAATAAAGTGTTTCCACCTCGCTGTGATGTCACAACGTCGCCAGAATATAAAAGCCTTGCGAGCAGACATCCAAACCTGTGTGCAAGCTGACGCCCAAATGCATGAACATCATGATTTGATTCTTTTAAATTGTTTAACACCAGTAGCCAACAGTATAACAACATTTAGGAGTCAGAAAAGACAGACATCATCATAGATCCCCTTTAAAAAATATCACAAGCATTAGTTGATTTTATTAAAATAAATCATTTTACGATTGAATTGACTCTAAATAACAACTTTAGAGCTAACCATGTTCATCGTTTTCCTCCACAGAAACCGCATCCTTATCTTTGGACTCTTTGAGGAGACCGCCCTGGCTGCCTTCCTGTCATACTGCCCTGGCATGGACGTCGCCCTCAGAATGTACCCCCTCAAGTGAGTAAATACACACACTTAAGCTCAATGTACCAATATCACGCTGCAAAAACTGACATCGAAGTAAGATTAAATATCTCAAATAAGGGTGATATTTGCTTATTTTCTGTCTGATAAGATAATTCTTCTCACTAAGCAGCTTTTATGTTAGAGTGTTTTACTTGTTTTAAGGGTTTTGGTCCTAAATGATCTCAGTAAGATATTACAGCTTGTTGCTGAGATTTGATGACCTATATTGAGTAAAACATGCTTGAAACTAGAATATCAACTGTTGCAAAGCTGTGTCATCAACACTCACAAGTATAAAACTACTTTTTTAAAGTAATCATTTCTTATTTCAAGCATGAAAAAAAAATGAATAATTTGACACAATTGTGTCTCATAATTAAAACAGATGACAGCCAAATGGACTTTGCAGTTTTATTGTCAATGAAACAATAGAAAATACGTACTCATATAGTAGTACAGTTGGCACAGTACAATAAACTGACAGTTAATATTTAAACGTTTAACAATTCAAACAATTTTGAACAGAAATACTTCATGCACATTCAGATGAATTCTTCAAAATTACAATAAAAAAATTTTTCGGCCGGGGGCCGGGCTGTATACCGTATATGCGCTAGAGATGCGCGGTTTGCGGACACAACCGCGGAGTCCGCGGATTATCCGCGGATCGGGCGGATGAAATTAAAAACAATAAGATTTTATCCGCTCGCGGGTCGGGTCGGGCGGATTAATTAGATTTTTTTTTTATTTTTATTTTTTTTTTGCGGGTGGCAGTTAAACCAATTCGGAAATATATATACATAGTTAAATGTTGTTACCCACATACGAAAAACGAGCAGGCACCTGCTGCATATGCCACAACAGAAGAAAAAAAAAGAAAAGAGATGGACACTTTTACGGAGCGGAGAAGGGACGCCTCGCCGGGGTCCGGGACCGAGGCCCCTTCCCCCGAGAGGGCCCCACCGGGAGCCGTAGCTGAGGCGATCCGCGAGAAGGGCCCGACGCACGTCCAGGGTCACTACCGCGCCCACCGCACCGACACCCCGCCTCGTCCGCTTTCGCAGTGCGCTCACGAAAGGGGTGGGGCTCACCCTGGTTGATATAGAGAGCAGGACGGTGGCCATGGAATTTCATTTAAGGTTTGTGATAAACCATCAAACTCATTCGTTAAAAGGACTCTATAGTAATATAAAGCAAATTTTTCTGGACATTATCATGCAAGAAAAGTTTATTTTTGGGATCGCGATCACCGCGTAATGATTTTTAAAGGTTGCATTACATTATTAACTGTCCCATGTGATCAGCCAGTGCGATTGGAAGTCCATGCTCAATTATTGCCTCCGTAAATAAAACTTCGGCATTTATCACATCCAAAGAATCTGTTTGGGCGACGAAAAACGTTGAAAGTTTTCCACTTGTATCGCTAGCAACGGCATTAGACTTGTGTTTTTTTGTCCCAACGTGGTCTTTTACATCGCTAATTCCTCCGTGTCCGATCGAAAAATCTTGTCTGCACAAGGTGCAATTCGCGTAGTTTTCACCCTTTTTTTTTTTTTTTTAATTAATATTAGATATATAACAACGGGCGGATGGCGGGCGGGTGCAGTTCTGATCAAACGTTACATCGGGTGGATGGCGGATGGTTGACGACTTTCTGACGCGGTTGCGGATGAAATAAATTGCCTATCCGCGCATCTCTAATATGCGCGCTAAATGACTGAAAGAGCACGAACTTGGCGCGATGATGTCATGTTATCCATGGAAAAATGCATTTTTAGACCATTGACTGAGCGGCTAGGAGACCCCGAGAGTACACTGCAAAAAGTCAAAAACAAGAAAAAAAGAATACAAAAATAAGAGGTATTTTATTTGAACTAAGCAAAATTATCTGCCAATAGAACAAGAAAATTTGGCTTATCAAGACTTTCCAAAACAAGTAAAATTAGCTAACTTCATTGAACCCAAAAATACCTTAAAATAAGTATATTCTCACTAATAACAAGTGCACTTTTCTTGGTAGAAAAAAAAAATTAGACCTTTTTGCTCAATTTGTTGAAAAATATTCTTAAATTAAGTAAACGCCAGTGCCATTATCTTGACATAATGATATGCGCTCGGCATTACATTTCTTGAAACCAGCAAACTTATACTAAAAACTAATTTATTGTTCTTAATGGAAAGGCAACAAGGCAACCGCTTGTTACTCTCGGGGTCTCTTAGCCACTCAGGCAAATCATATTGTCTAAAAATGCATTTTTCCATGGATAACATGACATCATCGCGCCAAGTGCGTGCTCTTTCAGTCAATTAGTGCGCATATATACAGCCCGGCCAAAAAAATGTTTTATTGTAATTTTGAATAATTTATCTGAATGTGCATGAACTATTTCTGTTCAAAATTGTTTGAAATGTTAAATGTTTAAATATTAACTGTCCGTTTACTGTGCTGTGCCAACTGTACTACTACGTGTACGTGTTTTCTATTGTTTCATTGAAAATAAAACTGCAAAGTCCATTTGGCTGTCATCTGTTTTAATTATGAGACACAATTGTGTCAAAGTCATGATTTTTTTTTTTTCATGCTTGAAGTAAGAAATGATTACTTTAAAAAAGTAGTTTTATACTTGTGAGTGTTGATGACACAGCTTTGCAACAGTTGATATTCTAGTTTCAAGCATGTTTTACTCAATATAGGTCATCAAATCTCAGCAACAAGCTGTAATATCTTACTGAGATCATTTAGGACCAAAACCCTTAAAACAAGTAAAACACTCTAACATAAAATCTGCTTAGTGAGAAGAATTATGATATCAGACAGAAAATAAGCAAATATCACCCTTATTTGAGATATTTCATCTTACTTAGATTTCAGTTTTTGCAGTGTGCACATTCAGATAAATTCTTCAAAATTACAATAAAAAAAACATTTGGCCGGGGGCCGGGCTGTATATATTAGTTAAGTTAAGGCACACTAATTGACTGAAAGAGCACGCACTTGGCGCGATGATGTCATGTTATCGATGGAAAAATGCATCTTTAGACAATATGATTTGCCTGAGCGGCTAGGAGACCCCGAGAGTAACAATCGGTTGCCTTGTTGCCTTTCCATTAAGAACAATAAATTAGTTTTTAGTATAAGTTTGCTGGTTTCAAGAAATGTAATGCCGAGCGCATATCATTATGTCAAGATAATGGCACTAGCATTTACTTCATTTAAGAATATTTTTCAACATATTGAGCAGAAAGGTCTCATTTTTTTTTCTACCAAGAAAAGTACACTTGTTATTAGTGAGAATATACTTATTTTAAGGCACTGGTTCTTAATCTGGGTTCGATCGAACCCTAGGGGTTCGGCGAGGCGGCCTCAGGGGTTCGACGGAGCCTCCGCCGCGGAGGTCAAGACATACCCGACTCATCGTGTAAATAAAAACTTCTATCGCCGTATTATGGATACCCCAAAACAATGTTCCCTCTATAATCAAATGACAGCAGTCATTTCCATGAAGATTATTTTCTAATATAAGAGTTTTGGCCCACTTAGAATGACAACAACAAAATATATTGTTTTTCATGAGCTGTGTACTAGGTGGGGGATCCTGCTTTGGAAATAATTTGTACCCCTTTTAGATATCGCATTTAGTTCCCACTAAAACATTCACATGTTGCACAATGAGATGTAAACATGGGATCATGTGTACATTCCTTTAACTTTCTCTTTGTAAAATATATCTTTATTAGTCCATCCATCCATTTTCTACCGCTTGTCCCTTTTGGGGTCACGGGGGGGTGCTGGAGCCTATCTCAGCTGCATTCGGGCGGAAGGCGGAGTACACCCTGGATAAGGCGCCACCTCATCACATAACTTTATTAGTATTTATTTAATATAATAACATCATTTCATGATTAATATTTACAAATTAAGATTAAATTAAGAAAAAACGTTTTATTTTTCACTAAAGAAGGGTTCGGTGAATGTGCATATGAAACTGGTGGGGTTCGGTACCTCCAACAAGGTTAAGAACCACAGTTTTAAGGTATTTTTGAGTTCATTGAGGTTAGCTAATTTTACTTGTTTTGGAAAGTCTTGACAAGCCGAAATTTCTTGTTCTATTGGCAGATCATTTTGCTTAGTTCAAATAAAATATCCCTAATTTTTATTATTTTTTTTCTTGTTTTTGAACACTGACTTTTTGCGGTGTTCATCGTATTGTCGGGTCTTGTTCACGGGAGAGGATGGTGTAGTTGACAGATTGGTACAGAGTTCGTCCGTTTATTTATGTGTTTCCGACCTTCCACTGAATTTAAAGTAGAGGTACATATTGATGTTTTCCTTTTCCAGGACCACAAGGTACATGTGCAATATGCTAGTGTGGAGTTTGCATGTGTTTTGTTATTTTTACGGACACTCTCGGCTTCCTTCCACGTTCCAAAATATCCAATTTCGATTAATTGAAGACTCTCCATTTTAATTGGTGTGGATGTGAGTGTGAATGGTTGTTTGTCCTGGCTGACGACCAGTCTCAGGTATACCCAACCTCTCAGAGGCCCGAAGGCATAGAACATGATTAGAAATGGGTCAGCTTTCTTGTGATATGATATGTGATATTTCCACATCCGAGAGAAAGTGAGAAGTACAAAACCCAAAACCAGTGAAGTTGTCACGTTGTGTAAATCGTAGATAAAAAGAGAATACAATGATTTGCAAATCCTTTTCAACCTATATTCAATTGAATAGACTGCAAAGACAAAATACTTAACGTTCGAACTGGAAAAAGTTATTTTTTTCAAATGTTAGCTCATTTGGAATTTCATGCTTGCAACGAGTTTCAAAAAAGCTGGCACAAGTGGCATAAAAGACTGATAAAGTTGAGGAATGCTCATCAAACACTTATTTGGAACATCCCACAGGTGAACATGCTAATTGGGAACAGGTGGGTGCCATGATTGGGTATAAAAGCAGCTTCCATGAAATGCTCAGTCATTCACAAACAAGGATGGGGGCGAGGATCACCACTTTTGTGAACAAATTGTTGAACACTTTAAGAACAACATTTCTCAACGAGCTATTGCAAGGAATTTAGAGATTTCACCATCTACAATTTGTAATATCATCAAAAAGTTCAGAGAATGTGGAGAAATCACTGCACGTAAGCGATGATATTACAGACCTTCGATCCCTGAGGTGGTACTGCCATCAAAATGTGACATCAGTGTGTAAAGGATATCACCACAAGGGCTTTGGAACACTTTAGAATACCTCTGTCAGTAACTACAGTTGGTCGCTACATCTGTAAGTGCAAGTTAAAACTCTACGACGCAAAGCGAAAGCCATTTATCAACAACACCCAGAAACGCCGCCGGCTCCGCTGGGCCCGAGCTCATCTAAGATGGACTGATGCAAAGTGTAAAATTGTTCTGTGGTCTGACGAGTCCACATTTCCAAATTGTTTTTGGAAACTGTGGACGTTGTGTCCTCCGGAACAAAGAGGAAAATAATTGTTAAAGGCGCAAAGTTCAAAAGCAAGCATCTATTTTTTGATTGATTGAAACTTTTATTAGTAGATTGCACAGTACAGTACATATTCCGTACAATTGACCACTAAATGGTAACACCCGAATAAGTTTTTCAACTTGTTTTAAGTTGGGGTCCACGTTAATCAATTCATGGTAAAATGCTAAGTTCCCTGACCGGGAATCGAACCCGGGCCACGGCGGTGAGAGCGCCAAAACCTAACCACTAGACCACCAGGTGATGGTATGGAGGTGTACTAGTGCCCAAGGCATGGGTAACTTACACATCTGTGAAGGCACCATTAATGCTGAAAGGTACATACGGTTTTTGGAGCAATCCAAGCAACGTTATCATGGACGCCCCTGCTTATTTCAGCAAGACAATGCCAAGCCACGTGTTGCATCAACGTGGCTTCAGAGTAAAAGAGTGCGGGTACTAGACTGGCCTGCCTGTAGTCAGACCTGTCTCCCATTGAAAATGTGGAGCCTAAAATACCACAACGGAGACCCCCGGACTGTTGAACAACTTAAGCTGTACATCAAGCAAGAATTTGAAATAATTCTACCTGAGAAGCTTAAAAAATTGGTGTCCTTAGTTCCTAAATGTTTGTTGTTAAAAGGAAAGGCCATGTAACACAGTGGTAAAAATGCCCCTGTGCCAATTTTTTTTGCAATGTGTTGCTGCCATTAAATTCTAAGTTAATGATTATTTGCAAAACAAAAAACAAGTTTCTCAGTTCGAACATTAAATATCTTGTCTTTGCGGTCTATTCAATTGAATATGAGTTGAAAAGGATGTGCAAATCATTGTATTATGTTTTTATTTACAAATTACACAACGTGCCAACTTAACCGGTTTGGGGTTTCGTAGAAGACCATTTCCTAAGACCATTTCAGAAAAGCACCTAACTCCTGTGTTTGTGTCCGTCCCTTCAGACCATACTGGTGGTTATGTGCCTTCCCATACTCACTGCTCATCTTCCTCTACGACGAGGCCAGAAGATACATCCTCAGACGCAACCCAGGCGGTAAGACACTTTTCCCATGTGCTTTTTTCCCCCATGTACCATCACAGTTCAATGACGCCAATGCAAGGAAATCAGCTCGCAGGCTGGCAGCGAGATCTTTAGACGTTTGTTTAATGCCACAGAACATGCTGGTGTGGTCCATTTAGGTATATGTGGAACGCTTGCTTGCAATACTGTGCAGCTTCTAACTATCGTGGGATCACACTCCTCAGCCTTCCCGGTAAGGTCTATTCAGGTGTACTGGAGAGGAGGCTACGCCGGATAGTCGAACCTCGGATTCAGGAGGAACAGTGTGGTTTTCGTCCTGGTCGTGGAACTGTGGACCAGCTCTATACTCTCGGCAGGGTCCTTGAGGGTGCATGGGAGTTTGCCCAACCAGTCTACATGTGCTTTGCGGACTTGGAGAAGGCATTCGACCGTGTCCCTCGTGAAGTCCTGTGGGGAGTGCTCAGAGAGTATGGGGTATCGGACTGTCTGATTGTGGCGGTCCGCTCCCTGTATGATCAGTGTCAGAGCTTGCTCCGCATTACGGGCAGTAAGTCGGACCCGTTTCCAGTGAGGGTTGGACTCCGCCAAGGCTGCCCTTTGTCACCGATTCTGTTCATAACTTTTATGGACAGAATTTCTAGGCGCAGTCAAGGCGTTGAGGGGATCCGGTTTGGTGGCTGCAGGATTAGGTCTCTGCTTTTTGCAGATGATGTGGTCCTGATGGCTTCATCTGGCAAGGATCTTCAGCTCTCATTGGATCGGTTCGCAGCCGAGTGTGAAGCGACTGGGATGAGAATCAGCACCTCCACGTCCGAGTCCATGGTTCTCGTCCGGAAAAGGGTGGAGTGCCATCTCCGGGTTGCGGAGGAGACCCTGCCCCAAGTGGAGGAGTTCAAGTACCTCGGAGTCTTGTTCACGAGTGAGGGAAGAGTGGATCGTGAGATCGACAGGCGGATCGGTGCGGCGTCTTCAGTAATGCGGACGCTGTAACGATCTATTGTGGTGAAGAAGGAGCTGAGCCGGAAGGCAAAGCTCTCAATTTACCGGTCGATCTACGTTCCCATCCTCACCTATGGTCATGAGCTTTAGGTTATGACCGAAAAGACAAGATCACCAGTACAAGTGGCCGAAATGAGTTTCCTCCGCCGGGTGGCGGGGCTCTCCCTTAGAGATAGGGTGAGAAGCTCTGCCATCCGGGGGGAGCTCAAAGTAGAGCCGCTGCTCCTCCACATGGACATGAGCCAGATGAGGTGGTTCGGGCATCTGGTCAGGATGCCACCCGAACGCCTCCCTAGGGAGGTATTTAGGGCACGTCCGACCGGCAGGAGGCCACGGGGAAGACCCAGGACACGTTGGGAAGACTATGTCTCCCGGCTGGCCTGGGAACGCCTCGGGATCCCCCGGGAAGAGCTGGACGAAGTGGCTGGGGAGAGGGAAATCCAGGCTTCCCTGCTTAGGCTGCTGCCCCCGCGACCCCACTTCGGATAGGCGGAGGAAGATGGATGGATGGACTGTGCAGCTTTGTGCACTTCCTCTTGGCTGGAGTTACATCATCCAAGCTTCATAGTAAAAAAGACAGGCAGGCTTCGGTTTGAAACATTAAGAGGATGTGCACAACGTTTTACCGCTCAGTGCCACGGTTCGGATCAGCCAGCTGTGGGCAGATGGTGTGGCCTTGTGGGATTTGAACTCTCAACTCTGCTATTGTTATTGTTTAATTCCACCGACATCACTCCGCTTGATTATGCAGCTTCGTTTCCACTGTGAATTTAGTTTAGATTAATTGATGGGTAAATGATATCACACAGTTAGGGATGGCCCGATACAACTTTTTTTCTGGATTGATGCTGATACTGTAACAGTCTATCAAACAATACTGATTATCCAATTATACCAACATTTTTTTTACTCAATCAATCAATCAATCAATGTTTCTTTATATAGCCCTAAATCACAAGTGTCTCAAAGGGCTGCACAAGCCACAACGACATCATTTTCCTTGCCCACATAAGGGCAAGGAAAAACTCACAACCCCAATGGGACGTCGATGTGATGTGTGCTCGGGATGGTCTCCTGCTGGCCCCACTATGGACTGGACTCTCACTATTATGTTAGATCCACTATGGACTGGACTCTCACTATTATGTTAGATCCACTATGGACTGGACTCTCACTATTATGTTAGATCCACTATGGACTGGACTTTCACAATATTATGTCAGACCCACTCGACGTCCATTGCATCCGGTCTCCCCTAGAGGGGGTGGGGGGTCACCCACATATGCGGTCCTCTCCATGGTTTCTCATAGTCATTCACGTCGACGTCACACTGGGTTGTGAGTTTTTCCTTGCCCTTATGTGGGCTCTGTACCGCGGACGTCGTTGTGGCTTGTGCAGCCCTTTGCGACACTTGTGATTTAGGGCTATATAAATAAACATTGATTGATTGATTGATGTGAATGACTATGAGAAACCTTGGAGAGGACCGCATATGTGGGTGACCCCCCCTCTAGGGGAGACCAGATGCAATGGACGTCGAGTGGGTATGACATAATATTGTGAAAGTCCAGTCCATAGTGGATCTAACATAATAGTGAGAGTCCAGTCCATAGTGGATCTAACATAATAGTGAGAGTCCAGTCCATAGTGGCTCTAACATAATAGTGAGAGTCCAGTCCATAGTGGATCTAACATAATAGTGAGAGTCCAGTCCATAGTGGATCTAACATAATAGTGAGAGTCCAGTCCATAGTGGGGACAACACTACTACTGTGTATACCATCATTTTGGTACCAGTACCAAAATTATTTTGATACTTTTCAGTACTTTTCGGTACTTTCCTAAGTAAAGGGCCCCACAAAAAATTGCATTATCGACTTTATTTTAACAAACAAATCCTAAGGTACATTAAACATATGTTTCTTATTGCTAGTTTGTCCTTAAATAAAATAGTTAACATACAAGACAACTTGTCTTTTAGTAGTAAACAAACAAAGACTCCTAATTAGTCTGCTGACATATGCAGTAACATATTGTGTCATGTATCATTGTTTTGTCAAAATTATTAAGGACAAGTGGTAGAAAATAAATTATTAATCTACTTGTTCATTTACTGTTAATATCTGCTTACTTTCTCTTTTAACATGTTCTATCTACACTTCCGTTAAAGTGTATTAGTCACTTATTCTTCTGTTGTTTGGATACTTTACATTAGTTTTGGATCATACCACAAATCTGGGTATCAATCTGATACCAAGTCGTTACAGGATCATACATCGGTCATATTCAAAGTCCTCATGTGTCCAGGGACATAATTCCTGAGTTTATAAACATAATTTTTTTTTAAATCGAAAGAAGATGTTGTGATGCCAAAAAATATCGACGTAATCATAGTAGTATCGACTAGATACGCTACTGTACTTGGTATCATTACAGTGGATGTTAGGTGTAGATCCACCAATGGCGTTTGTTTACATTTTGACGCCGTTGAGCTACGGTGTGTAGGGAAGCATGTTTAGTTAGTCCTCGTCCTGCAGTGATAATGTACTTGAAAGAAACTTACTTAATTTGTCGCCATGGAGGCGGACTGGTACCTTTCAGAGGCAGTATAGTACCGAATATAATTCATTAGTATCGCAGTATGACACTAATACCGGTATACCGTACAACCCTACTCTGTACTTTGTTTCATACACTGGTACCTCGGTTTTGGTAATCTGTTCAAAATTACAAATACGGAATTATTCAGAAATCAAGCAAATCCAATTAATCCAGAACCCCAAAATATTACCACAAAACACATTTTTATAGATATATGTAGTTCTACATGCATCGCGTGGACATCGGGGGCAGTACCTCTGGATTGGCAGACCGGGGTGGTGGTTCCTCTCTTTAAAAAGGGGAACCGGAGGGTGTGTTCTAACTATCGTGGGATCACACTCCTCAGCCTTCCCGGTAAGGTCTATTCAGGTGTACTGGAGAGGAGGCTACGCCGGATAGTCGAACCTCGGATTCAGGAGAAACAGTGTGGTTTTCGTCCTGGTCGTGGAACTGTGGACCAGCTCTATACTCTCGGCAGGGTCCTTGAGGGTGCATGGGAGTTTGCCCAACCAGTCTACATGTGCTTTGTGGACTTGGAGAAGGCATTCGACCGTGTCCCTCGGGAAGTCCTGTGGGGAGTGCTCAGAGAGTATGGGGTTTCGGACTGTCTGATTGTGGCGGTCCGCTCCCTGTATGATCAGTGTCAGAGCTTGGTTCGCATTGCCGGCAGTAAGTCGGACACGTTTCCGGTGAGGGTTGGACTCCGCCAAGGCTGCCCTTTGTCACCGATTCTGTTCATAACTTTTATGGACAGAATTTCTAGGCGCAGTCAAGGCGTTGAGGGGATCCGGTTTGGTGGCTGCAGGATTAGGTCTCTGCTTTTTGCAGATGATTTGGTCCTGATGGCTTCATCTGGCCAGGATCTTCAGCTCTCACTGGATCGGTTCGCAGCTGAGTGTGAAGCGACTGGGATGAGAATCAGCACCTCCAAGTCCGAGTCCATGGTTCTCGCCCGGAAAAGGGTGGAGTGCCATCTCCGGGTTGGGGAGGAGATCTTGCCCCAAGTGGAGGAGTTCAAGTACCTCGGAGTCTTGTTCACGAGTGAGGGAAGAGTGGATCGTGAGATCGACAGGCGGATCGGTGCGGCGTCTTCAGTAATGCGGACGCTGTATCGATCCGTTGTGGTGAAGAAGGAGCTGAGCCGGAAGGCAAAGCTCTCAATTTACCGGTCGATCTACGTTCCCATCCTCACCTATGGTCATGAGCTTTGGGTTATGACCGAAAGGACAAGATCACGGGTACAAGCGGCCGAAATGAGTTTCCTCCGCCGGGTGGCGGGGCTCTCCCTTAGAGATAGGGTGAGAAGCTCTGTCATCCGGGGGGAGCTCAAAGTAAAGCCGCTGCTCCTCCACATGGAGAGGAGCCAGATGAGGTGGTTCGGGCATCTGGTCAGGATGCCACCCGAGCGCCTCCCTAAGGAGGTGTTTAGGGCATGTCCGACCGGTAGGAGGCCACGAGGAAGACCCAGGACACGTTGGGAAGACTATGTCTCCCGGCTGGCCTGGGAACGCCTCGGGATCCCCCGGGAGGAGCTGGACGAAGTGGCTGGGGAGAGGGAAGTCTGGGCTTCCCTGCTTAGGCTGCTGCCCCCGCGACCCGACCTCGGATAAGCGGAAGAAGATGGATGGATGGATGGATACATGCATAATATAAATATAAGTGACAAATAAAAAGGATAAGTGAACATTTAACATAAATTTGACCTTGATTAGTGTTAGAACCTTCGAACTTTGCTGGTTATTTCTGGAATTCAACAGTGTTTCTCACCTTCTTTATCAAAGTGGCAGGTCTTTGACCTCATGGTGGCTTATTTCACAATCATACTCCCTTAAAAAAAAAAAAACGCAAAAAGTTGATGGAAATGTTTAACCATTGGAAATGCGTGTTACATTGTATAAACAATAAAATAAAAATATGTTACAACCGGGCAGTAATAGTCTGTTCCTCTGAAGTTCTATTAAAATGTGCCATATTAACATGATTCACGTTGCACAGTAATTTAAATGCACATAGCTTTTATTAGCATTTTTGATTGATCACAATACACCTTTCAAAGTTTGAAAATAAAATTAAATGAGGGAAAACTTTGTGCACAAGGTTAAAAATCCGAGTCCTAAAACCTATAAGGCCTGTAACTCAAAGACATTTAAAAAAAATAGTGATGACTCGACATTCAAATAATAGCATATCGTCTTGAAAATGTACGATGGCATACAAACGTAATCACTTCAGCATGAGAGGCGGATTGTTTTTCAGAACGTTGATTATTTCAGCGTCAGCATTTCAGTCAGTGTGCTCACCTTTTGACGGAGAATAATGGAGGCTATGCTGAGGAGACTCTCGCTCTCTACACCTGTTGAAGTTGCACAGAGGAATCTTCCAAAACAAGCAAAGGCTGGAACCGCTTACCCTTTTTTTTTATTAGCACTCGATGTGGTGACCATAGATTATTTTTTGCATAATCTTAAACGTGACAATGTGTAAAATAATGTTGAAGTTTCCAATGCTGATGTCGACTTTTTTTTGTCTTTGCACATAAAATGCTATATATATATATATATATATATATATATATATACACGTTATGTCAGGAAAAAACACAGAGGCTATTTCATTCCTACTGTCATGTCTGTGTGATCATGTTTTGTTTTAGTAATGTTCGGTTTAAATTTTGGACTTTTTGTGCACTTTTGTTTTGTCACCATAGCAACCATTAGTTTCACCTGTCACGTCACACACCTGTTCCACGTTTGGACTCATTGTGCACTCTTGTCACCATAGCAACCATTAGTTTTCACCTGTCACGTCACGCACCTGTTTCACGTTTCGAGTCACGCACCTGCTTTCACTAATCTTGTCCATAGTATTTAAGTTCATTCATTTTCTGTTGTTCGTTCTGACGACATCTGTCATGACTCTGGCAAAAAAGTCCTTTGGTGGTGGCTGATAGACAATGTTAACAGAATTTAAAAAAAAATCTTGGTCTCTGACGTCATCACCAGTGGGTGGGGTGACGTCATGATAAGGCGGCGGCGTGATGTCGTCAGCAAAAAAGTTTTCCCGCAGATGACATCACGCCGCCGCCTTATCATGACGTCACCCCACCCACTGGTGATGACGTCAGAGACCAAGATTTTTTTTTAAATTCTGTTAACATTGTCTATCAGCCACCACCAAAGGACTTTTTTGCCAGAGTCATGACAGATGTCGTCAGAACGAACAACAAAAAATGAATGAACTTAAATACTATGGACAAGATTAGTGAAAGCAGGTGCGTGACTCGAAACGTGAAACAGGTGCGTGACGTGACAGGTGAAAACTAATGGTTGCTATGGTGACAAGAGTGCACAATGAGTCCAAACGTGGAACAGGTGCGTGACGTGACAGGTGAAACTAATGGTTGCTATGGTGACAAAACAAAAGTGCACAAAAAGTCCAAAATTTAAACCGAACATTACTAAAACAAAACATGATCACACAGACATGACACCTACAAGCCAAGCCTGTAGGGATGAAATCCCTACAGAGATCCCCTAAAGAGCAGGGAAACCTGCAAAACAGGCTTGTAGGGATGATGTGTTTTTTCCTGACATAACGTTTATTCTGCCTCGACTATATATATATATATATATATATATATATATATATATATATATATATATATATATATACAGTACAGGCCAAAAGTTAGGACACACCTTCTCATTTCAATGTGTTTTCTTTATTTTCATGACTATTTACCTTGTAGATTGTCACTAAATGCATCATTGTGTTAGATGTAAATATAAACGGAATACAATGATTTGCAAATCATTTTCAAGCCATATTCAGTTGAATATGCTACAAAGACAACATATTTGATGTTCAAACTGATAAACATTTTTTTTTTTTTTTGCAAATAATCATTAACTTTAGAATTTGATGCCAGCAACACGTGACAAAGAAGTTGGGAAAGGTGGCAATAAATACTGATAAAGTTGAGGAATGCTCATCAAACACTTATTTGGAACATCCCACAGGTGAACAGGCAAATCGGGAACAGGTGGGTGCCATGATTGGGTATAAAAGTAGATTCCATGAAATGCTCAGTTATTCACAAACAAGGATGGGGCGAGGGTCACCCCTTTGTCAACAAATGCGTGAGCAAATTGTTGAACAGTTTAAGAAAAACCTTTCTCAACCAGCTATTGCAAGGTATTTAGGGATTTCACCATCTACGGTCCGTAATATCATCAAAGGGTTCAGAGAATCTGGAGAAATCACTGCATGTAAGCAGCTAAGCCCGTGACCTTCGATCCCTCAGGCTGTACTGCGTCAACAAGCGACATCAGTGTGTAAAGGATATCATCACATGGGCTCAGGAACACTTCAGAAACCCACTGTCAGTAACTACAGTTGGTCGCTACATCTGTAAGTGCAAGTTAAAACTCTCCTATGCAAGGCGAAAACCGTTTATCAACAACACCCGGAAACGCCGTTGGCTTCGCTGGGCCTGAGCTCATCTAAGATGGACTGATACAAAGTGGAAAAGTGTTCTGTGGTCTGACGAGTCCACATTTCAAATTGTTTTTGGAAACTGTGGGCGTCGTGTCCTCCGGACCAAAGAGGAAAAGAACCATCCGGATTGTTATAGGCGCAAAGTTGAAAAGCCAGCATCTGTGATGGTATGGGGGTGTATTAGTGCCCAAGACATGGGTAACTTACACATCTGTGAAGGCGCCTTTAATGCTGAAAGGTACATACAGCTTTTGGAGCAACATATGTTGCCATCCAAGCAACGTTACCATGGACGCCCCTGCTTATTTCAGCAAGACAATGCCAAGCCACGTGTTACATCAACGTGGCTTCATAGTAAAAGAGTGCGGGTACTAGACTGGCCTGCCTGTAGTCCAGACATGTCTCCCATTGAAAATGTGTGGCGCATTATGAAGCCTAAAATACCACAACGGAGACCCCCGGACTGTTGAACAACTTAAGCTGTACATCAAGCAAGAATGGGAAATCATTCCACCTGAGAAGCTTAAAAAATGTGTCGCCTCAGTTCCCAAACGTTTACTGAGTGTTGTTAAAAGGAAAGGCCATGTAACACAGTGGTGAACATGCCCTTTCCCAACTACTCTGGCACGTGTTGCAGCCATGAAATTCGAAGTTAATTATTATTTGCAAAAAAAAAAAGAAGTTTATCAGTTTGAACATCAAATATGTTGTCTTTGTAGTGCATTCAACTGAATATGGGTTGAAAAGGATTTGCAAATCATTGTATTCCGTTTATATTTACATCTAACGCAATTTTCCAACTCATATGGAAACGGGGTTTGTAAAACAAAGTAGATGCAGGAAATATCACTCAAAGGAAGACATACAATTGCTACAGGAAAATACCAAAAAAAAAGAGAAAAAGCCACCAAAATAGGAGCGCAATACAAGAACTAAAACCCTACACAGGAAAACACCAAAAAACTCCAAATAAGTCACGGCGTGATGTGACAGGTGGTGACAGTACACCTACTTTGAGACAAGAGCTATATTGATGCATGCTTGGTTATGGTTTGAATTTATATCCAACAATTGCGACAATGACTTTTTACTATGTATTATTATGTTTTCTGCTGGTGGCGTGCGTGCCTCTGCATTTTTTCAATGAAGAAAAAAATGTTCCAAAAAGGTTGAACAACACTGGATTGGACCAAAGAAGGTTTTCCTCCCTCGACCTCTAGGATGATTTAATTACCTCAATAGCATCCACAAGACAGATGCCGCATCCTGCGCGTCACAGCAGGACTAATCTTTTAATAACTGTCACAGCAACAGTGGTCTCACTCATGCTGTGTGTTTTTTTTTGTTTTTTTAAGGGGAATCCATATAAAAGTCCCTCCGGCAAAAGTCGCTAATTGTGTCTCCTTTGATTTCCAGGTTGGGTGGAGAGAGAGACGTACTACTGAGTGGCAAATGGACATTATTTACTGCCATGTTACAAACTAGTCTGAGGCGCCACTCGGACGGCAAAATCACGGATGAATTAAACATCGTTGATATACATGTCAATAAAAGCATCACCCAACTATTATATAAAACAAGGCTGTTTGCGACTGATTTTTGTCCGCATTCCTTCATTCAATCAATCAATCAATCAATGTTTATTTATATAGCCCTAAATCACAAGTGTCTCAAAGGGCTGCACAAGCCACAACGACATCCTCGGTACAAAGCCCACATACGGGCAAGGAAAAACTCACCCCAGTGGGACGTCGATGTGAATGACTATGAGAAACCTTGGAGAGGACCGCATATGTGGGTAACCCCCCCCCCTCTAGGGGAGACCGAAAGCAATGGATGTCGAGTGGGTCTGACATAATATTGTGAGAGTCCAGTCCATAGTGGATCCAACATAATAGTAAGAGTCCAGTCCATAGTGGGGCCAGCAGGACACCATCCCGAGCGGAGACGGGTCAGCAGCGCAGAGATGTTCCCAACCGATATACAGGCGAGCGGTCCACCCCGGGTCCCGACTCTGGACAGCCAGCACTTCATCCATGGCCACCGGACCTGTGCCCCCCCCCCCCCCCCCCTCAAGGAAAAGGGGAGCAGAGGAGAAAAGAAAAGAAACGGCAGATCAACTGGTCTAACAGGGGGGCTATTTAAAGGCTAGAGTATACAAATGAGTTTTAAGATGGGACTTAAATGCTTCTACTGAGGTAGCATCTCTAATTGTTACCGGGAGGGCATTCCATAGTACTGGAGCCCGAATAGAAAACGCTCTATAGCCCGCAGACTTTTTTTGGGCTCTGGGAATCACTAATAAGCCGGAGTTCTTTGAACGCAGATTTCTTGCCGGGACATATGGTACAATGCAATCGACAAGATAGGACGGAGCTAGACCGTGTAGTATTTTATACGTAAGTAGTAAAACCTTAAAGTCACATCTTAAGTGCACAGGAAGCCAGTGCAGGTGAGCCAGTATAGGCGTAATATGATCAAACTTTCTTGTTCTTGTCAAAAGTCTAGCAGCCGCATTTTGTACCAACTGTAATTTTTTAATGCTAGACATAGGGAGACCCGAAAATAATACGTTACAGTAATCGAGACGAGACGTAACGAACGCATGAATAATGATCTCAGCGTCGCTAGTGGATAAAATAGAACGAATTTTAGCGATATTACGGAGATGAAAGAAGGCCGTTTTAGTAACACTCTTAATGTGTGACTCAAAGGAGAGAGTTGGGTGGAAGATAATACCCAGATTCTTTACTGATTCGCCTTGTGTAATTGTTTGGTTGTCAAATGTTAAGGTGGTATTATTAAATAAATGTCGGTGTTTAGCAGGACCGATAATCAGCATTTCCGTTTTCTTGGCGTTGAGTTGCAAGAAGTTAGCGGACATCCATTGTTTAATTTCATTAAGACACGCCTCCAGCTGACTACAATCCGGCGTGTTGGTCAGCTTTAGGGGCATGTAGAGTTGGCTGTCATCAGCATAACAATGAAAGCTAACACCGTATTTGCGTATGATGTCGCCTAGCGGCAGCATGTAAATACTAAAGAGTGCAGGGCCAAGAACCGAACCCTGAGGAACTCCGCACGTTACCTTAACATAGTCCGAGGTCACATTTTTATGGGAGACGCATTGCATCCTGTCAGTAAGATAAGAGTTAAACCACGACAAAGCTAAGTCTGACATACCAATACGTGTTTTGATACGCTCTAATAAAATATTATGATCGACGGTATCGAAAGCATTGTTGCTGGGGTGGAGTTTAGACTTTGAGGTGGTATTAAAGGGGAGCATTATCACAATTTCAGAAGGGTTACAACCATTAAAAATCAGTTCCCAGTGGCTTATTATATTTTTCGAAGTTTTTTTCAAAATTTTACCCATCACGCAATATCCCTAAAAAAAGCTTCGAAGTGCCTGATTTTAACCACCCGTCCATTTTCCTGTGACGTCACATAGTGAAGCCAACACAAACAAACATGGCGGAAAGAACAGCAAGCTATAGCGACATTAGCTCGGATTCAGACTCGGATTTCAGCAGTTTAAGCGATTCAACAGATTACGCATGTATTGAAACGGATGGTTGTAGTGTGGAGGCAGGTAGCGAAAACCAAATTAAAGAAGAAACTGAAGCTATTGAGCCATATCGGTTTGAACCGTATGCAAGCGAAACCGACGAAAACGACACGACAGCCAGCGACACGGGAGAAAGCGAGGACGAATTCGGCGATCGCCTTCTAACCAACGATTGGTATGTGTTTGTTTGGCATTAAAGGAAACTAACAACTATGAACTAGGTCAGGGGTCGGCAACCCAAAATGTTGAAAGAGCCATATTGGACCAAAAATACAAAAACAAATCTGTCTGGAGCCGCAAAAAAATTAAAAGCCATATTACATACAGATAGTGTGTCATGAGATATACATTGAATTAAGAGGACTTAAAGGAAACTAAATGAGTTCAAATATAGCTACAAATGAGGCATAATGATGCAATATGTACATACAGCTAGCCTAAATAGCATGTTAGCATCGATTAGCTTGCAGTCATGCAGTGACCAAATATGTCTGATTAGCACTCCACACAAGTCAATAACACCAACAAAACTCACCTTTGTGGATTCATGCACAACGTTAAGTTTGGTAGACAAAATGAGACAGAAAAAGAAGTGGCATAAAACACGTCCTAGAAAGTCGGAGAAAGTTATACATGTAAACAAACTAAGGTGAGTTCAAGGACCGCCAAAATTAGTAGGACAAAACGGCGCTCGCCAAATACCCGAATCAGTGAAGCATGTTTAATATAAACAGTGTTCTTTATAACAATTAGGAAGGTTTGTGTCCTCCTACAGAAACTATATTAACACAAAAAAATTTTTTTTTCCCCCTCAACTTTTTCCATTTTTTCATACATTTTTTGAAAAAGCTGTAGAGAGCCACTAGGGCGGCGCTAAAGAGCTTCTAGGATTGGTTTGTTTATGAAGCTTGATGTGGTTTCTGTTATTTTGGGAGAGTTCATTGACAATCATGATTTAATCAATTTAATTATAGTACTCGGTAAAAGGTTTATTTTTAAGGCCAAAAACAGATATTCACTTAGTATTACTTTCTTTAAAACATTTATTCAGTATTTTTTAACTTTAGAAAGTTACATGGTTGAAAACGATAATGATGCCAAAAAACATAAAAAAAGATGGGAAGTCCTCAAAGGGTTATGTTGAAAGTGTAATTATTTATAGATTATATGCTATCTGTTGTTGTATTCCCTAACTTTTAGTGACCTGAACATAAGCTGGACTGTAAATACTTTTTTTTGTTTTTGTTTTTAAAATGTAATTTTGTTTATAGATTATATGCAATCTGTTGTGTTCCAAAATTTTCTGTTTTTTTTTTTGTTTGTTTGTTTTCTTAGTGTACATGAATGAAGGTGTGTGTTGCTGGACCCGACTTGGACATTATCTGGACTGGACCTGGTTTAAAAAAAAAAAAAAAAAACTTTAAACAAAGCTAATTTCATTTACAGCCAGGTCTGGTGAAGATAAGGTCCTTTCTTTCTTTTTTTATTTATTTATTTTATTTTTATTTTTTTATAGATAGGATAAATAAATATTTTCTTGGATAAAGAGGAAAGTAAACAATATAAAAATAATTACATAAGGGAGAAAAGGGAAAGAAAAAATAGTAATTAAATGAAAATGTTAGTGGACCAGCAGCTGGACAAAAGTATTGGGACACTTACGACGAAAACTGGACAAAAGTATTGGGACACTTGGGACTACCACTGGACAAAAGTATTGGGACACTTAGGACGAAAACTGGACAAAAGTATTGGGACACTTATGACGAAAACTGGACAAAAGTATTGAGACACTTACACTGGACAAAAGTATTGGGACACTTAGGACTACAACTTGACAAAAGTATTGGGACACTTACGACGAAAACTGGACAAAAGTATTGGGACACTTGGGACTACAACTTGACAAAAGTATTGGGACACTTATGACTACCACTGGACCAGCAGCACAAACAATCAAGTGTGCTTCAGGGACTGTGTTGTGTCCCTTGCAGAAGTGTTGTCCATGTTGTGGGAACCAGAATATTGTTGGCAGAAAGAAACAACCCCTTTTGTGTGAGTGGGTGTGTGTGAGTGTGAATAGGGGAGGGAGGGTTTTTTTTTTTCTGGGTTGATGCACTAGTTGAAAGTGTATCGTGTGTTTTTTTCTATGTTGATTTAATAAAAAAAAAGAAAAAAAAAGAAAAGAAAAAAAGAGCTTCTAGAGCCGCGGATTGCCGACCCCTGAACTAGGTTTACAGCATATGAAATACATTTGGCAACAACATGCACTTTGAGAGTGCAGACAGCCCAATTTTCATCAATTAATATATTCTGTAGACATACCCTCATCCGCTCTCTTTTCCTGAAAGCTGATCTGTCCAGATTTGGAGTTGATGTCAGCAGGCCAGGGAAGCTAGGGTCGATATTCTTCTCTTGATCATCTTCGGTGGCATAAGGGACGGTGTGAACCAAGACATCCAGGGGGTTTAGCTCGCTCGTCTGCGGGAACAAACTGCCGCCATTGCTTGCCGTGCTACCGAGGTCCTTTGTCCCTGAATTGCTCACACACTCCGGCAGATCCAATGGGGGTCTGGCGGCAGATTTCTTTGACTTTATCGTTGGAAATGCATCTGCTTTGAGTGTCGCAGGATATCCACACATTCTTGCCATCTCTGTCGTAGCATAGCTTTCGTCGGGAAAGTGTGCGGAACAAACGTCCAATTTCTTGCCACTTTCACATCTTTGGGCCACTGGTGCAACTTGAATCCGTCCCTGTTGGTGTTGTTACACCCTCCGACAACACACCGACGAGGCATGATGTCTCCAAGGTACGGAAAACAGTCGAAAAAACGGGAAATAACAGAGCTGATTTGACTCGGTGTTTGAGAAAATGGCGGATTGCTTCCCGATGCGACGTCACATTGTGACGTCATCGCTCCGAGAGCGAATAATGGAAAGGCGTTTAATTCGCCAAAATTCACCCATTTGGAGTTCGGAAATCGGTTAAAAAAATATATGGTCTTTTTTCTGCAACATGAAGGTATACAGGTAAAAGCCAGTAAATTAGAATATTTTGAAAAACTTGATTTATTTCAGTAATTGCATTCAAAAGGTGTAACTTGTACATTATATTTATTCATTGCACACAGACTGATGCATTCAAATGTTTATTTCATTTAATTTTGATGATTTGAAGTGGCAACAAATGAAAATCCAAAATTCCGTGTGTCACAAAATTAGAATATTACTTAAGGCTAATACAAAAAAGGGATTTTTAGAAATGTTGGCCAACTGAAAAGTATGAAAATGAAAAATATGAGCATGTACAATACTCAATACTTGGTTGGAGCTTCTTTTGCCTCAATTACTGCGTTAATGCGGCGTGGCATGGAGTCGATGAGTTTCTGGCACTGCTCAGGTGTTATGAGAGCCCAGGTTGCTCTGATAGTGGCCTTCAACTCTTCTCCGTTTTTGGGTCTGGCATTCTGCATCTTCCTTTTCACAATACCCCACAGATTTTCTATGGGGCTAAGGTCAGGGGAGTTGGCGGGCCAATTTAGAACAGAAATACCATGGTCCGTAAACCAGGCACGGGTAGATTTTGCGCTGTGTGCAGGCGCCAAGTCCTGTTGGAACTTGAAATCTCCATCTCCATAGAGCAGGTCAGCAGCAGGAAGCATGAAGTGCTCTAAAACTTGCTGGTAGACGGCTGCGTTGACCCTGGATCTCAGGAAACAGAGTGGACCGACACCAGCAGATGGCATGGCACCCCAAACCATCACTGATGGTGGAAACTTTACACTAGACTTCAGGCAACGTGGATCCTGTGCCTCTCCTGTCTTCCTCCAGACTCTGGGACCTCCATTTCCAAAGGAAATGCAAAATTTGCATGGTTGGGTGATGGTTTGGGGTGCCATGTCATCTGCTGGTGTCGGTCCACTCTGTTTCCTGAGATCCAGGGTCAACGCAGCCGTCTACCAGCAAGTTTTAGAGCACTTCATGCTTCCTGCTGCTGACCTGCTCTATGGAGATGGAGATTTCAAGTTCCAACAGGACTTGGCGCCTGCACACAGCGCAAAATCTACCCGTGCCTGGTTTACGGACCATGGTATTTCTGTTCTAAATTGGCCCGCCAACTCCCCTGACCTTAGCCCCATAGAAAATCTGTGGGGTATTGTGAAAAGGAAGATGCAGAATGCCAGACCCAAAAACGCAGAAGAGTTGAAGGCCACTATCAGAGCAACCTGGGCTCTCATAACACCTGAGCAGTGCCAGAAACTCATCGACTCCATGCCACGCCGCATTAACGCAGTAATTGAGGCAAAAGGAGCTCCAACCAAGTATTGAGTATTGTACATGCTCATATTTTTCATTTTCATACTTTTCAGTTGGCCAACATTTCTAAAAATCCCTTTTTTGTATTAGCCTTAAGTAATATTCTAATTTTGTGACACACGGAATTTTGGATTTTCATTTGTTGCCACTTCAAATCATCAAAATTAAATGAAATAAACATTTGAATGCATCAGTCTGTGTGCAATGAATAAATATAATGTACAAGTTACACCTTTTGAATGCAATTACTGAAATAAATCAAGTTTTTCAAAATATTCTAATTTACTGGCTTTTACCTGTATATTGACGCTTACATAGGTCTGGTGATGATGTTCCCCTTTAAGAGTCAGCGGTTATGCACCAGTGAGTCACGTCTGGTCAACAAGCAGTGGGATTATCCGCCTCAGCTGCTCCTAAAAATTTGGTCCTGGAGTTGTGCGCTGAATGAACGGAGAGTAAAGGCTAAGTTAAGTGAGCAAAAAAAAGATCAAATGAGTCTGTTAGTGCATTAATCATCCCATCTGCTAATCGTGTCAGCGTTATCTCCAACAAGCAGAAAGACCGGGCTTTGCAGACGTGATGTGTGTGTGTCTATTATCTCAAAGGCCAGTGTTTGCAAAGGGGTTACCCTTTTAGAGCACTGACGCAAGGAGGCCCTCAGTGAAAATTAACTCTTTTGCTCTCTGCATGTTTACCTCGGTCGTCATTGAGGCCCATCACCCCTCTTTGTGGCGCTATGATAGACCAGGTTCACACTCTTATCATTGACACACCGCTACCGTGTATAAATTCACCAAACCACACTGCAAAAACTGATTAAATATCTCAAATAAGGGTGATATTTGCTTATTTTCTGTCGGATTAAGAGAATTCTTCTCACTAAGCAGATTTTATGTTAGAGTGTTTTACTTGTTTTAAGGGTTTTGGTCCTAAATGATCTCAGTAAGATATTACAGCTTGTTGTATTGGGACACTTAGGACGAAAACTGGACAAAAGTATTGGGACACTTATGACTACCACTGGACAAAAGTATTGGGACACTTACGACGAAAACTGGACAAAAGTATTGGGACACTTACGACGAAAACTGGACAAAAGTATTGGGACACTTAGGATTACCACTAGACAAAAGTATTGGGACACTTAGGACGAAAACTGGACAAAAGTATTGGGACACTTACACTGGACAAAAGTATTGAGACACTTACACTGGACAAAAGTAATGGGACACTTAAACTGGACAAAAGTATTGGGACACTTACACTGGACAAAAGTATTGGGACACTTAGGACTACAACTTGACAAAAGTATTGGGACACTTAGGACGAAAACTGGACAAAAGTATTGGAACACTTACACTGGACAAAAGTATTGAGACACTTACACTGGACAAAAGTAATGGGACACTTAAACTGGACAAAAGTATTGGGACACTTACACTGGACAAAAGTATTGGGACACTTAGGACTACAACTTGACAAAAGTATTGGGACACTTAGGACTACTACTGGACACAAGTATTGGGACACTTAGGACGAAAACTGGACAAAAGTATTGGGACACTTGGGACTACAACTTGACAAAAGTACTGGGACACTTACACTGGACAAAAGTATTGGGACACTTAGGACGAAAACTGGACAAAAGTATTGGGACACTTACGACGAAAACTGGACAAAAGTATTGGGACACTTAGGATTACCACTAGACAAAAGTATTGGGACACTTAGGACGAAAACTGGACAAAAGTATTGGGACACTTACACTGGACAAAAGTATTGAGACACTTACACTGGACAAAAGTAATGAGACACTTAAACTGGACAAAAGTATTGGGACACTTACACTGGACAAAAGTATTGGGACACTTAGGACTACAACTTGACAAAAGTATTGGGACACTTAGGACGAAAACTGGACAAAAGTATTGGGACACTTACACTGGACAAAAGTATTGAGACACTTACACTGGACAAAAGTAATGGGACACTTAAACTGGACAAAAGTATTGGGACACTTACACTGGACAAAAGTATTGGGACACTTAGGACTACAACTTGACAAAAGTATTGGGACACTTAGGACTACTACTGGACACAAGTATTGGGACACTTAGGACGAAAACTGGACAAAAGTATTGGGACACTTGGGACTACAACTTGACAAAAGTACTGGGACACTTACACTGGACAAAAGTATTGGGACACTTAGGACGAAAACTGGACAAAAGTATTGGGACACTTACACTGGACAAAAGTAATGGGACACTTAGGATTACCACTAGACAAAAGTATTGGGACACTTAGGACGAAAACTGGACAAAAGTATTGGGACACTTACACTGGACAAAAGTATTGAGACACTTACACTGGACAAAAGTAATGGGACACTTAAACTGGACAAAAGTATTGGGACACTTACACTGGACAAAAGTATTGGGACACTTAGGACTACAACTTGACAAAAGTATTGGGACACTTAGGACTACCACTGGACACAAGTATTGGGACACTTAGGACGAAAACTGGACAAAAGTATTGGGACACTTGGGACTACAACTTGACAAAAGTACTGGGACACTTACACTGGACAAAAGTATTGAGACACTTACACTGGACAAAAGTATTGGGACACTTAGGACTACAACTTGACAAAAGTATTGGGACACTTACGATGAAAACTGGACAAAAGTATTGGGACACTTGGGACTACAACTTGACAAAAGTATTGGGACACTTATGACTACCCCTGGACAAAAGTATTGGGACACTTAGGACGAAAACTGGACAAAAGTATTGGGACACTTACGACAAAAACTGGACAAAAGTATTGGGACACTTGGGACTACAACTTGAGAAAAGTATTGAGACACTTACACTGGACAAAGTATTGAGACACTTACACTGGACAAAAGTAATGGGACACTTACACTGGACAAAAGTATTGGGACACTTAGGACTACAACTTGACAAAAGTATTGGGACACTTATGACTACCACTGAACAAAAGTATTGGGACACTTCGGACTAAACGTAGACACAAGTATTGGGATACTTAGGACTTCCACTTGACAAAAGTATTGGGACACTTACACTGGACAAAAGTATTGGGACACTAAGGACTACACCTTGACAAAAGTATTGGGACACTTAGGACTAAAACTGGATACATGTTTTGGACACTTAGGACTACCACTGGACAAAAGTATTGGGACACTTACACTGGACAAAAGTATTGGGACACTTGGGACTATAACTTGACAAAAGTATTGGGACACTTCACACTAAAAGTAGACAAAAGTATTGGGACACTTAGGACTACCACTGGACAAAAGTATTGGACACTTACACTGGACAAAAGTATTGGGACACTTTGGACTACAACTGGACAAAAGTATTGGGACACTTCGGACTACCACTAGACAAAAGTATTGGGACACTTCGGACTACCACTAGACAAAAGTATTGGGACACTTAGGACTAAAACTGGACAAAAGTATTGGGACACTTAGGCCTACCACTGGACAAAAGTATTGGGACACCTACACTGGACAAAAGTATTGGGACACTTACATTGGACAAAAGTATTGAGACACTTACACTAGACAAAAGTAATGGGACACTTACACTGGACAAAAGTATTGGGACACTTAGGACTACAACTTGACAAAAGTATTGGGACACTTATGACTACCACTGAACAAAGGTATTGGGAGACTTCGGACTAAACGTAGACACAAGTATTGGGATACTTAGGACTTCCACTTGACAAAAGTATTGGGACACTTACACTGGACAAAAGTATTGGGACACTTAGGACTACACCTTGACAAAAGTATTGGGACACTTAGGACTAAAACTGGATAAAAGTTTTGGACACTTAGGACTACCACTGGACAAAAGTATTGGGACACTTAGGACTACCACTGGACAAACGTATTGGGACACTTACACTGGACAAAAGTATTGGGACACTTGGGACTATAACTTGACAAAAGTATTGGGACACTTCGCACTAAAAGTAGACAAAAGTATTGGGACACTTAGGACTACCACTGGACAAAAGTATTGGACACTTACACTGGACAAAAGTATTGGGACACTTTGGACTACAACTGGACAAAAGTATTGGGACACTTCGGACTACAACTAGACAAAAGTATTGGGACACTTCGGACTACCACTAGACAAAAGTATTGGGACACTTCGGACTACCACTAGACAAAAGTATTGGGACACTTAGGACTAAAACTGGACAAAAGTATTGGGACACTTAGGCCTACCACTGGACACGAGTATTGGGACACCTACACTGGACAAAAGTATTGGGACACTTAGGACTACAACTTGACAAAAGTATTGGGACATTTATGGCTAAAACTGGACACAAGAATTGGGACACTTAGGACTAGCACCTGCCAAATACGCGGGCCCGACCAACGCTGCTTGCAGCTTTAATTTGTTTCTTGTTTTTGAACACTGACTTTTTGCAGTGCAGGGCTCCATTCACCCCAGAGTATTATTTTATTTTCCTATGTTCAAACACAAGCGTTATCGTTTAAACCAGGGGTGTCAAACTCATTTTAGCTCAGGGGCCGCTTGGAGGATAATCTATTCCCAAGTGGGCCGGAATGGTAAAATTGTGGCATGATAACTTAAAAACTAAAGACAACTCCAGGTTGTTTTCTTTGTTTTACTTTGGCCAATAATAGAACAAGCACATTCTGAAAACGTACAAATAATCCTCTGGACAAAAACACTTGAAGTTTGTTGAAAATTCAGAGGAAATTGATGCAGCTTCTAAAACACAATGACCTTAGACTTGGTCTACAAAGCCAGGATTAAACTTTTAATCACAATCTTTCTGGGATTGACCAAGAAACACAACATGTAAAATGTGTCCTCTGCATTTGACCCATACCCTTGTTCACCCTCTGGGAGGTGAGGGGATTTAACCCCCAATTCTAACCCTTGATGCTGAGTGCCAACAGGGAGGTAATGGGTCCCATTTTTATAGTCTTTGGCATGACTCGGCCGGGGTTAGAACTCACAACCTATCGATCTCAGGGCGGACACTCTAACCACTAGGCCACTGAGTAGTCGTGGATAAATTGGACTGATATAGTGCATCGACAAGTATTTAGTTATTTTTATTGTATTGTTTTCCTTCATTTTGGACACTTATTGTGTCAGTTTGTAAATACTAAGTTGGTGAAAAACAACGCCATTGACTCTGGTGGGAGAAAAAAACGAGCAAAAATTCAGGGTCCATAGCACCAACGATCCCAGCAGGTACAAAACATTAAAACAACATTGGTCCTGACGTTGAGCAACTCAAACATAACGTTGAAACCACATGCTTTTTGACGACGTTCAACCCTTGGGTAATGTTCATATTGTTGTTACTCAGCCAGCGTTTGTGGGTCTGATGGACCCGTTGCATTTTGTGGATTTTAATGCCTCACAATCAAACACTTCTATGTTAAAATACTGAACAGATGTTTATTGGGATAAGGTAAACATCTGTTCAGTATTTTAACATAAAAGTGTTTGATTGTGAGGCATTAAAAGCCACAAAATGCAACGGGTCCATCAGACCCACAAACACTGGCTGAGTAACAACAATATGAACGTTGCACGGAAAATTTCTCTGCCAGTTTCTGCATCCCACAGGGATTCTTCTTTTGTGTTTCTGCACCTGCGGTTCCCACACAAGGTTGCAACATTGTTTGTCAACACTGTCTGCTCTCATTTTCTCGCACATTTGACCCTCTGATGTTCTGTGTACCTACACTCTGTCCTCCTCCTGTTTAGGCCTGCCGTGTGTGTGTGTGTGTGTGTGTGTGTGTGTGTGTGTGTGTGTGTGTGTGTGTGTGTGTGTGTGTGTGTGTTACACAGAACATCAATTTCCACACTTCTATTAGCCCCGAGTCCAGTACATCTTATATGTAATAGAAATGTGTAGGGGGGGGGGTGTATGGTGTGTGGTCATTAAATATGTATTCTGATATATGTTCTTCACAGAAAATGAGCCAAAGTCAGTGAGTCTCAGTTTGAAAAATGTATTAATCGTATCATTTTTCTTTTAATAAAAAATGAAAACGGGTCCCACAGACCCGAACACCACACAAGGGTTAATCAATGCTGGGTTCTGCCTAGTGTTATGATCCGCTGCCCGGATCATATTTTTGTTTACGTTTTCGATGTACTTGTGTTTTTTGTTAGTTTTGGACTCCTTGAGTGCCTGTTTGTACACCTGAGTTTGTTGCCATGGCTGCTTATTGTTTTCACCTGCCGCGTGTGTTCCCGACGCGCACCTGTTGGTCATCACTGACATTATTATTTAAGCCTGCCTTCCCTGTCATTCTGTCTTGCTTCCTAGTTTGCTTTTTGCAACAGTAGACGACTTTTGTTCTTGCTCTGTACCTGCTAGCTTCCACGCTAGGCTCTGTTACTCGCTAGCTCCCACGCTAGCCACCTTTAGTTTTTACCTTATGTGCTATGAGCACCCTTTTCTTTGTTCCTTCTGATTCATTCCGTAAATAAATCATTTTTTTACCTTCACGCTGTGTCCGAAGTCCGTTGCATCCTGAGAGACGAAAACCCCGCATCACCATGCGACCCGGTCGTCACACCTAGGGCTGCAACAACTAATCGATTAAATCGATTGAAATCGATTATAAAAATAGTTGCCGATTAATTTAATAATAATAATAATAATAATAACTGGGATTTATATAGCGCTTTTCTAAGTACCCAAAGTCGCTTTACATGTAGAACCCATCAATCATTCACACCTGGTGGTGGTAAGCTACTTTCATAGCCACAGCTGCTACGACCACCACCTATCATTCATCATTCAATTCACCGGTGTGAGTGGCACCGGGGGCAAAGGGTGAAGTGTCCCGCCCAAGGACACAACGGCAGCGATTTTTTGGATGGTAAGAGGCGGGGAGCGAACCTGCAACCCTCATTTAGTCATAGATTCGTTGGATCTATGCTATGCGCAGAGGCAACTTTTTTATTTATTTATTTATTTTTTTTGAATAAACCTTTATTTATAAACTGCAACATATACAAACAGCTGAGAAACAATAATCAAAATAATTATGGTACCAGTATGGTGCCAGTATGCTGTTTTTTTCCCAATAAAATACTGTAAAGGATAGAAATGTAGTTTGTCTCTTTTATCCGATTATTAATCGATTAATCGAAGTAATAATCGACAGAATAATCGATTATCAAATTTGTTGTTGGTTGCAGCCCTAGTTCTGCCATTGATTTGACCATTGAAATTTGGTCGTTTAACAACAAAAAACGTGGATCCAACCTTGTCTCAATTTACAAACACAGCTATTTTGCAACAGTGTTTCAAAGCCAGTTTTCAAGGACATGCATGCATGATCAACGTTGCATCAATGTCCTGCGCCTGCTTGGGACTATATCAAACTTTTGAGTGTACTTGAAGAGCCAAGTGTTTTCTGAAGTGACGCCTGGTGAAAAAGTCCGAAAACCCCTGCGATAAATAATCATTGCAATCTGAAGTCGATGTCAGACTATCCCCGGAAGCAACACTTTAGCCACCCGATATGAGACGGGGGGAAGGATGCAACAAATGGATGTGTTATTAATGGCTGCGAGCAGGGGCGTCACTAGCTTTTAAGGACAGGGGGGGGCTTTGCCCCCAGGAGATGCACAGGATGCGAGCGAATGTTACGCACGAGCACAAAACTTCACAAATGGCTAACAAAGACTTAGAAATTATTCATTATTATTATTATTTTTAAAAAATGCACGGGACGAAATGAAATGCTCCCCGGGACGATGGCTTTTAACCATATATTTTCTTTTTCTTTTTATGTATTTATTCATTTTACATTTTATATTAAATGTCTTGGTTTTTCCTCCCTCTCAAAATCCTATTAAATGTTTAACAAGCCATCCTATAATAATAAAACAGCTATTAATGTAACAATACAACAAAACAAATATATTTAATGATGTTTTTTTCATTATTTTAACAATAGGCTTATGTATATTACTTTATATAGATTCTACAAGAAACACAACACTTAAAAAATAAATGATTTACAATTGCACACACAAGGTTTCGTGCAGCTTCACTCATTGTAAAGGAAGATAATGTGCTTCTTACACCTGCAGGACCGCAAGCAAGGTCGCAGAGAAAATGCCGGCTGGAATTTGAGTGATGTGGGCATTTTCTATATGAACAAGTGGAATGGATTGGATACCGACGCACGAAAGGGGCTCTCTACCTTACGCTACGAAGTGAGGGGAAACTGAGTGAATAATAACAGGTTATATGATTATTTATTTAAACTCATATTTGGGCCACTTTATAATGAATATGTCGGCATTTATTTGTAAAAAAAAACAAAAAAACACCAAATTATTTAGGGGGGCTTAAGAATATTTTAGGGGGGATTGAGCCCCCCTAAAATAGGCCTAACAACGCCAATGGCTGCGAGTGTGTTTTCGGCTGAGAGAGAGAAGAGAAGCCAGAGAGAGAGAAGAAGGCTGACATTATCATGCCTACACCCTCCCCGTTCGCAAGCCCCTGAACGTGCCTGTTGCTATGGAAACCCACTTGAGAGCCCCCTTCGCTCTCTCGCTCTCTTTCTCTCTCTCCAACATCTAAATAAAATCTGTGCTATTTATAGAGCAAAACTGACAACACGCAAGCGACACGCGTGCTCGCCAATGCAAAACAACACATCAACGCACGTACGCACGCGGCGCATCCATCTGTGCGCCTCGTCCACCCGGGGTCGCGTTTGGTGACGCAAGGTCTTTTTCCGCGTTATCTCGGCAAACGCCTGCATTGCTCCCCGAGTCCGTGATAAGATCTATTAGCATACACTAGAGAGCAGGAGGGTCAACCTTCCCAGAACCTGTAGCAAGTTAGGGAACAACTAACCTGTCACGTGTTGCATTGGCAGCTTGCAACCTCCAGCCTTGCATCTCCGCGGGGGCGTCCGTGCTCTTTGCGTCCTGGGGTGCGGCAAAGCAACAGCTCTGCGCTATTTGAGGCACAGAAATGTTGAAGGAAAAAAAAACAATGAGCAGGGACTCCACTTTTGTGGGCCCCATAGCTAGGAGGGGCCTATTTTGTGTCATTCCACTTTTTGGACGCAAAACAGACCATTGGTCATCAATGTGTGAATTGGAATATGTCAGGCCGGGTGAGGTGTGGATGAATCGGTGTATGTGGGTGATGACTTCAAACATACACTATATTGCCAAATGTATTTGGCCACCTGCCATGACTCACATATGACGTGCCATCCCATTCCTAAGCCATAGGGTTCAATATGATGTCGGTTCACCTTTTAGCAGCTATTACAGCTTCAACTCTTCTGGGAAGGCTGTCCACAAGGTTGCGGAGTGTGTTTATAGGAATTTTCCACCACTCTTCCAAAAGGGCATTGGTGAGGCCACACACTGATGTTGGTCGAGAAGGCCTGGCTCTCAGTTTCCGTTCTAATTCATCCCAAATTCAGGTCAGGACTCTGTGCAGGCCAGTCAAGTGTATTCATTAATTCAAATTATATTCTATAAATGGTGAATGTTCATATTCACCTTGGAGAAAGCAAACCATCAGGTTTGAGTAAACAGTGGATTTTCAGTTTGAGCACACACTAAGATTAGGTCAATCAATCGATCGATGTTTATTTATATAGCCCTAAATCACGAGTGTCTCAAAGGGCTGCATAAGCCACAAACGACATCCTCGGTTCAGAGCCCACATAAGGGCAAGGAAAAACTCACAACCCAGTGGGACGTCGATGTGAATGACTATGAGAAACCTTGGAGAGGACCGCAGATGTGCCTCTAGGGGAGACCGGATGCAATGGACGTCGAGTGGGTCTGACATAATATTGTGAAAGTCCAGTCCATAGTGGATCTAACATAATAGTGAGAGTCCAGTCCATAGTGGGGCCAGCAGGAGACCATACCGAGCGGAGACGGGTCAGCAGCGCAGAGATGTCCCCAACCGATGCACAGGCGAGCGGTCCACCCCGGGTCTTGACTCTGGACAGCCAGCACTTCATCCATGGCCACCGGACCTGTGTCCCCCCCTCCACAAGGGACAGGGGGGCAGAGGAGAAAAGAAAAATGGCAGATCAACTGGTCTAAAAAGGGGGTCTATTTAAATTCTAGAGCAGGGGTCGGCGAGCCGCATGCGGCTCTTTGATCAGTCTGATGCGGCTCAGCCGCATACTTGCCGACCCCCTCGCCCGATTTTCCCGGGAGACTTCCGGATTTCAGTGCCTCCTACAGGAGATTAATATTCTCCGATTTTCACCCTTACATTAATAATAAGAGCGTGCCATGATGGTGCAGCATTTAGCGCCCTCTACAATCTGTATAAACAGCGTGCCAACCCAGCCTCTTGTTATATGCATCTTCTGCTTGCACACGTAAGTGACAGCAAGGCATACTTGGTCAACAGCCACACAGGTTACACTGACGGTGGCCATTTAAAACAACTTCAACACTCTTACTAATAAAGTGCCACACTTTGAACCAAAACCAAACAAGAATGACAAACACATTCCGGGAGAACATCTGCACCGTAACACAACATAAACACAACAGAACAAATACCCAGAATCCCATGCAGCCCTGACTCTTCCCGGCCACATTATACACCCCTGCTACCACCAAACCCCGCCCCCACCCCAACCCTGCTCCCTCACACATCAACCCCCCCCTCTGTGCGTCGTTTGAGGTGAAGAGTTAGGGCTGCATGGGATTCTGGGTATTTGTTCTGTTGTGTTTATGTTGTGTTACGGTGCGGATGTTCTCCCGAAATGTGTTTGTCATTCTTGTTTGATGTGGGTTCACAGTGTGGCGCATTATTAGTAAGAGTGTTAAAGTTTTTTATACAGCCACCGTCAGTGTAACCTGTGTGGTTGTTGAGCAAGTATGCTAATAATGTGCCACACTTTGAACCAAAACCAAACAAGAATGACAAACATATTCCAGGAGAACATCTGCACCGTAACACAACATAAACACAACAGAACAAATACCCAGAATCCCATGCAGCCCTGACTCTTCCCGGCTACATTATACACCCCTGCTACCACCAAACCCCGCTCCCACCCCAACCCTGCTCCCTCACACATCAACCCCCCCTCTGTGCGTCGGTTGAGGTGAAGAGTTAGGGCTGCATGGGATTCTGGGTATTTGTTCTGTTGTGTTTATGTTGTGTTACGGTGCGGGTGTTCTCCCGAAATGTGTTTGTCATTCTTGTTTGATGTGGGTTCACAGTGTGGCGCATTATTAGTAAGAGTGTTAAAGTTTTTTATACAGCCACCGTCAGTGTAACCTGTGTGGTTGTTGAGCAAGTATGCCTTGCTGTCACTTACGTGTGCAAGCAGAAGCCCCATACAACGTGTGGCTGGGCCGGCACGCTGATTTTAGTGGGCGCCAAATGCTGTACCATCACGGCAAGTTCGAGAGAACAGTTGCCTTGACAATCATAGTCTGCGGGAAAAATCGGGAGGGTTGACAAGTATGACGCTGTCACGCGCCATTCATATAAAACCCGCGGGCCGCACTAGCATTAAATTTTCATATTAAGGTGTGGGCCGTGTGTCTGAGACTCTTGGTTTATACATAGCACAAAGCAAGAAAAAAAACTTTGTATGCAGTGTTATTTCATTTTAAATTTCAAAATAATTTTGTGGCTCCCATTGTTTTCTTTAATTTGTGAAACTGGTCAAAATGGCTCTTTGACTGGTAAAAGTTGCCGACCCCTGGGCAGAGAGTATACAAATGAGTTTTAAGATGGGACTTAAATGCTTCTACTGAGGTAGCATCTCTAACTGTTACCGGGAGGGCATTCCATAGTACTGGAGCCCGAATAGAAAACGCTCTATAGCCCGCAGACTTTTTTTGGGCTCTGGGAATCACTAATAAGCCGGAGTTCTTTGAATGCAGATTTCTTGCCGGGACATTTGGTACAATACAATCGGCAAGATAGGACCGTGTAATATTTTATACGTAAGTAGTAAAACCTTAAAGTCACACCTTAAGTGCACAGGAAGCCAGTGCAGGTGAGTCAGTATAGGCGTAATATGACATACTTGCCAACCTTGAGACCTCCGATTTCGGGAGGTGAGGGGTGGGGGTGGGGGGGCGTGGTCGGGGTGGGGCGGGGCTAAGAGGGGAGGAGTATATTTACAGCTAGAATTCACCAAGTATTTCATACATAAGAAATACTTGACTTTCAGTGAATTCTAGCTGTATGTATATTTATTTTATTATATATATATATATATATATATATATATATATATATATATATATATATATATATATATATATATATATATATATAAATACTTGAATTTCAGTGTTCATTTATGTACACATATACACACACATAACACTCATCTACTCATTGTTGAGTTAAGGGTTGAATTGTCCATCCTTGTTCTATTCTCTGTCACTATTTTTCGAACCATGCTGAACACACTTTCACAGGTACCCAGAAAGGTTTCGAGTACCACCAAAAAAACGGAATCTCTGAACACAGTATAAAAATCTGTGTTAAAGGTGTTTGTATAATAAGCATGTTATTTTTTTACAAATGAGGGTTAAGAGTTCAGTACTAAAAAAAAAAAAAAAAGAATGTGGCTTAAGTACAGTTTTTTAATTGAGCTGCTGCATTTTTTGGTTGGGTTGTTTATTTATTTTGAGTAATTTCTATACATTTCTAAAAGGGGAATAATGTAATAGAGTTATCTATGTTTGTCTGTTGCCATCTCCTGGTGAATGTTGGCTATAGCGTACTGGGGTTACTTTTTGGTTGGCCAAACGATTTACTTGGTGTTGCGCACCTGACGTCACTCAGGTCCGCATGGAGCTGGAGGGGGCGTGGCTTCCAGCTCCGCCTGAATTTCGGGAGATTTTCGGGAAAAAATTTGTCCCGGGAGGTTTTCGGGAGAGGCGCTGAATTTCGGGAGTCTCCCGGAAAATCCGGGAGGGTTGGCAAGTATGTAATATGATCAAACTTTCTTGTTCTTGTCAAAAGTCTAAGGTCCCTTAGTTTGATATCCGCAGGTGGATTGGATCACTTCTCGTAGGAAAGAGGCCCTAATTGGGACTTCGGAATGCAAAAGTGATAACCATATCCTTGAAAGGAGACTACCTGTCTAGCTCAAAACGCCAACCTTTAAGTTTTGACTTAAAGCAGTTGTTTTCCAGACACCTACACACGAACATCTCCTTTTATGGTCAGGTGGTGCTGTTTAGACTTAGCGCACACCCAGACAGTGAAAGGAGGACTATATAAACTGATGATTTGGCTTCTCCGAGGAAGGAGTCCTCCATATTTGACCTGACCTCCTCCCAGGAACTGCAGTCCTGTGTAAATGACGCTCGCTTGTAATAAAACAACTTTTGGTTCAATGTCCGGACGAGGATGACGAGACCAGAAATACACTTCATAGGCCTGGCTCTCAGTCTTTGTTCTAATTCATCCCAAAGGTGTTCTATCGGGTTCAGGTCAGGACTCTGTGCAGGCCAGTCAAGTTCATCCGCACCCAGACTTTGTCACCCGTGTCTTTATGGACCTTGCTTTGTGCACTGGTGCACAGTCCTGTTGGAAGAGGAAGGGGCCTGCTCCAAACTGTTCCCACAAGGTTGGGAGCATGGAATTGTCCAAAAATGTTTTGGTATCCTGGAGCATTCAAAGTTCCTTTCACTGGAACAAAGGGGCCTTAGACTTAGACTTAGACATAGAAAATCTTTATTGTCCCCGAGGGGCAATTTGGTTTGCAGCAGTAGTCATTAAAAAACAAGGTTCAACAGTAAAAAGAGGTACAACAGTAAAAAACGAGGTACAACAGTAAAAACGAGGTACAACAGTAAAAAGAGGTACAACAGTAAAAAACGAGGTGCAACAGTAAAAACGAGGTACAACAGTAAAAACAAGGTACAACAGTACAACAAGGTACAAATACATAAAAACCAGACAACATACAAACCATCATGAAAGCATTGAGCTAAAAACTAAAAACATTTGTAAAACAATACAAACTAATCATCACACGTCGCTTCCCACTAAAGTGACTTCATAGCAGCTAAGCTTGTTTAAGAAGCTCATTTATAAAGGCAACAGCTGAGGGAACAAAGGATCTTATATCTGTTGTTTTTGGCCTTTCAATTAGTCGGGGCGTACCTGCATCCTGAGGGCAAGAGTCTAAACTCGCCTAGCCCAACTCCTGAGAAACAACCCCACACCATAATTCCTCCTCCACCAAATTTCACACTCGACACAATGCGGTCCTAAATGTACCGTTCTCCTGGCAACCTCCAAACCCAGACTCCTCCATGGGACGGTATAGCTCGGTTGGTAGAGTGGCCGTGCCAGCAACTTGAGGGTTCCAGGTTCGATCCCCGCTTCCGCCATCCTCGTCACTGCCGTTGTGTCCTTGGGCAAGACACTTTACCCACCTGCTCCCAGTGCCACCCACACTGGTTTAAATGCAACTTAGATATTGGGTTTCACTATGTAAAGCGCTTTTGAGTCACTGGAGAAAAAGCGCTATATAAATATAATTCACTTCTCTTCACTTCCATCAGATAGAAAAGCGTGATTCATCACTACAGAGAAGGCGTCTCCACTGCTCTAGAGTGCAGTGGCGATGTGCTTTACACCAGTGGTCCCCAACCTTTTTGTAGCTGCGGACCGGTCAACGCTTGAAAATTTGTCCCACGGACCAGGGGGGTATTTTTATTTTTTATTTTTTCATAAAGAAATACAATCAGGTGTGCTTACGGACTGTATCCCTGCAGATTGTATTGATCTATATTGATATATAATGTATATATTTTGTTTTTTATGTCGATTTAATAAAAAAGAAGAAAAAAAAAAAAAAAAAAATTATATATATATATATATATATATATATATATATTTTTTTTAATATATATATATATATATATATATATATATATATATATATTTTTTTTTTTAAGAAATTAAAAACATAAAAAAATAAAATATTATATATCTATATATATATATATATATATATATATATTTATATATATATATATATATATATATATATATAATTTTTATTTTAAATTTTTTTTTATTTCTTCTTTTTTATTAAATTGACATAAAAAACAAAATATATACATTATATATCAATATAGATTAATACAGTCTGCAGGGATACAGTCCGTAAGCACACCTGATTGTATTTCTTTATGAAAAAATAAAAATAGCCCCCTGGTCAGTGGGACAAAAAAAAAAAATTATATATATATATATATATATACTTTTTTTTTTTTTTTTTTTTTTTTTTGCAGCATATATATATATATATATATATATATATAAAATTATATATATAAAAATTATATATATATATATATATATATATATATATATATATATATATATATATACTTTTTATATATTTGTTGTAACATTATGTTTTGTCGTAATGTCTTGTTTCGTCGTAATATTTTATATATTTTTATATATTTTTATACATTTTTATAATTTTTTTATTTTTATTTTTTTTATTTCTTGTGCGGCCCGGTGGTTGGGGACTACTGCTTTACACCACTGCATCCGACGTTTTGCATTGGACTTGGTGACGTATGGCTTAGATGCAGCTGCTCGGCCATGGAAACCCGTTCCTTGGAGCTCTCTGCGTACTGTACGTGGGCTGATTGGAAGGTCACGTGAAGTTTGGAGCTCTGTAGCAACTGACTGTGCAGAAAGTCGGCGACCTCCTTGCACTTTGCCTACCACGTGGTGGCTTGAGTTGCTGTTGTTCCCGAACTCTTGCATTTTCTTATAATAAAGCCGAGAGTTGACTTTGGAATATTTATGAGCGTGGACATTTCGCGACTGGATTTGTTGCACAGGTGGCATCCTATGACAGTTGCACGCTGGAAATCACTGAGAGCGGCCCATTCCTTCACAAATGTTTGTAGAAACAGTCTCCATGCTTGATTTCAGGGCCGGCCCTTGGCATAGGCCATATAGGCAAATGCTAAGGGCGCCGTCCATCAGGGGGCGCCACGCCAGTGCCACAAATGTTGGAGAAAAAAAAAAAAAAAAAAGTTGGTAGTATTATTTCTAAATACAAAAAATAATCCCACGTTAATTAAAATGCAAAGTAAAGCCTATTTAATAGAAATATTATTATTTGTTACACCCCCCCCCCCCCCCCCCCCCCGCACGGTGCGCCCCCTCCCTTCCCGTATCATGACTCTTTTTGGACGTCACCACATCAAAAAAATCAACACAAGATGTCAAAACGGCCAAAACTGTCAGGTGCCCAGGGAAGAAAAAAGAGAAAAGAAGAGGAGGAGAAACGAGAAAAGACAGAGGTAGCAGGTAGGTAACGTTAGCCTACATGAAATTATTTGTCTGTTACAGAATGTGATAGTAACCTGGCTTTTTAGCATTAAGCTAATATTAGCTTAATGCTAAAAGCAAATGTTACATGATTCGGCAATTGCTAATCAATAAATAGCTAGTTCTGTTTTAACGTCGGGTTAATATTGTGGAGGGGGCTAAATTGTTATGGAAAATAATAATGTAACGTTAGGTAATTACAGTTGATCCCACCTTACATTCCTCAGGGACATTTGCATTAGATCTTTTAAGCAGGTGTTTTTATTTACATTGTTATTGCCTTCTGGTTAGCTAATGTTTGCCCTGCAGGTAATAGTCACTTTTCCACCCCTTTATATATTAGGTATAGTTTTAAGTTAAAAAAAAAGGTCAAAGACAAAGCTATTCGGTTTCTTGTGAGTATATACACTTCACTGCCGATGTGGGGGGGGGCGCCACCTAAAATCTTGCCTAGGGCGCCAGATTGGTTAGGGCCGGGCCTGCTTGATTTGATACACCAAGTGATTAGGACACCTGATTTTGACCATTTGGATGGGTGGCCAAATACTTTTGGCAATATAGTGTATTTGTGTGTGCAAATTAGTCATTCTTTGAATATTGTTGCCACTTCAGATGATTTCATTCCATTCCTAACGAGGTGTCTGTTCCTGTGTTGCAAAGGCAAGCCACAAAAAGACATGGGTAAAGGGGTGAGAGAGAGAGAGAGAGAGAGAGAGAGCGAGAGAGCAAATGAGAACGCCCCGCCCTCAACCGTGGGGTTGCCATGGCGACTTGCGTGACGTCACAATGGAAGGAACGCCGTCTATAAGTAATGGAGGGTCTGCCGCGGCTGGGCGAGCTCGCGTAAAGAGGGCCGACACGTGCTGAAAGCTTTTGGGGGGCAGGATTTTCTCTCAAATTCCAAAATAAAAAAATAAAAAAGTTGCGGATTTTTTTTTAGTCCATTTTTAATGTTTTTTTAATCAACTTTGATTTTTGAGGTGCACTTCTGCGTGTCAATTTCCAGAAAAAAAAACAAGCGTCGTCTCATCAGCCATGGGGAGAGGAGTGAGTACAGCATCTTACATTTCTTCCATTAAACGCGTCGGGGTAAACAAGTGGTTGATAAAAATATGTCGTCATGGAACAACCTGTTGATGTTGGCTCAAGTGCGACTAGACTTATTTTTGTTTTTCTTTTTCGTGTCAACACACTTCCGTGTTCCCAAAGCCTCGCGGCGTGTTCGCATCTTACAGTAAGTCACTCCTGTTGCATAACGGGGTGCTGCTGCATAATGCTGTCTGTGTTTATATCTTTTTATAATGGTGGCTTTTTTTTTGTGTTGCACCATTTTTGGGGGCACTTTTTTAGTGCAGCTGTGGTTCTAGGTGGGAGGGATGTGTTAAGCAGAAGTCCAACCCATTCATTGAACAACTGTAATGTCTGCACCACTTCTGAGGAGATACTTTTTTTGCAGCTGCACCTCAATGCTTTTTTTAATGACGTCACCTGATTTAAAATGCCAGTTTTGATTGAAAATCGAGCTTTTTCCTATAAATTGCAATGATATATTTCACTGGCATTCAGTGATCTCAAGACTTCAATGATTACCTCTCAAAATACCATAATTGATGTCACCCGCATGATCATTGCTGGAGAAATACTATACAGGAACACATTTACGCCCCACTGGGCATTGAAACACATCAACAGTGTACAAAACGGGTTATTTTCTGGCGTATTCCAAAAAAATCGGTAACACTAGTATGGGGAACACATCCATCCATCCATCCATTTTCTACCACTTATTCCCTTCGGGGTCGCAGGGGGCGCTGGAGCCTATCTCAGCTACAATCGGGCGGGAGGCGGGGTACACCCTGGACAAGTCGCCACCTCATCGCAGGGCCAACACAGATAGACAGACAACATTCACACTCACATTCATGTTCACCATTAATTAGTTGCTTATTAAAATGCAAATTAGTAACATCTATCCACCCATCCATCCATTTTCTACCGCTTGTCCCTTTTTTGGGGTCGGGGGGGTGTGCTGGAGCCTATCTCAGTTGCATTCGGGCGGAAGGCGGGGTCATACTTGCCAACCTTGAGACCTCCGAATTCGGGTTGAGGTGGAGGGGGAGCGGGGTTGAGATGGGGGAGGGGGGGGAGGTTTGGTGGTAGCGGGGGGTATATATTGTAGCGTCCCGGAAGAGTTACGGCTGCTGGGTATTTGTTCTGTTGTGTTTATGTTGTTATGTTCTCCCGTAATGTGTTTGTCATTCTTGTTTGGTGTGGGTTCACAGTGTGGCGCATATTTGTGACAGTGTTAAAAGTTGTTTACACGCCCACCCTCAGTGTGACCTGTATGGCTGTAGATCAAGTATGCCTTGCATTCACTTATGTGTGTGTAAAAGCCGCATATGTATCGATCAATCAATCAATCAATGTTTATTTATATAGCCCTAAATCACAAGTGTCTCAAAGGGCTGCACAAGCCGCAACGACATCCTCGGTATAGAGCCCACATAAGGGCAAGGAAAAACTCACCCCAGTGGGACGTCGATGTGAATGACTATGAGAAACCTGTTAGTATGGAGAAAAAGCGGACGTGACGACAGGTTGTAGAGGACGCTAAGGGCAGTGTCTTAAAGGCACGCCTATCTCAGTTGCATTCGGGCGGAAGGCGGGGTCATACTTGCCAACCTTGAGACCTCCGAATTCGGGTTGAGGTGGAGGGGGAGCGGGGTTGAGATGGGGGAGGGGGGGAGGTTTGGTGGTAGCGGGGGGGTCTATATTGTAGCGTCCCGGAAGAGTTACGGCTGCAAGGGGTTCTGGGTATTTGTTCTGTTGTGTTTATGTTGTTATGTTCTCCCGTAATGTGTTTGTCATTCTTGTTTGGTGTGGGTTCACAGTGTGGCGCATATTTGTGACAGTGTTAAAAGTTGTTTACACGCCCACCCTCAGTGTGACCTGTATGGCCGTAGATCAAGTATGCCTTGCATTCACTTATGTGTGTGTAAAAGCCGCATATGTATCGATCAATCAATCAATCAATGTTTATTTATATAGCCCTAAATCACAAGTGTCTCAAAGGGCTGCACAAGCCGCAACGACATCCTCGGTATAGAGCCCACACAAGGGCAAGGAAAAACTCACCCCAGTGGGACGTCGATGTGAATGACTATGAGAAACCTGTTAGTATGGAGAAAAAGCGGACGTGACGACAGGTTGTAGAGGACGCTAAGGGCAGTGTCTTAAAGGCACGCTCCCAATATTGTTGTCCGGGTGGATATCGGGAGAAATTCGGGAGAATGGTTGCCCCGGGAGATTTTCGGGAGGGGCACTGAAATTCGGGAGTCTCCCGGGAAAATCGGGAGGGTTGGCAAGTATGGGCGGAGTACACCCTGGACAAGTCGCCACCTCATCATATTGGCCCTTAATTACCGTATTTTTCGGACTATAAGTCGCAGTTTTTTTCATAGTTTTGCCGGGGGTGCGACTTATACTCAGGAGCGACTTATGTGTGAAATTATTAACACATTACCGTAAAATATCAAATATTATTTAGCTCATTCACGTAAGAGACTAGACGTATATCAGCAATCGTCACACACACGTCAACCAATAAAAATTTGACGGGGGCGGGTCATGGCAGAAGTGCATTGTGGAAAAAAAAGATGCTACCTGCTACTACTTCCGTACCTATGAAAATTGATCATTTCAACATTGGCGGTAACTTATGAAAATAATAATTGGAACTGCAACTGACGATGACGTAAGCGACGTACGGATAGAAGAGGAAGCGGCGCATTGTCTACCTTTGGAGATGGAGTTGTTTAGAAGCGACACCGAGGAAGTAGATTTCATGGGATTTAGCGATTAGGAGTGACAGATTGTTTGGTAAACGTACAGCATGTTCTATATGTTGTAGTTACCGTATTTTTCGGAGTATAAGTCGCACCGGAGTATAAGTCGCACCTGCCGAAAATGCATAATAAAGAAGGAAAAAAACATATATAAGTCGCAAACTATGAAAAAAACTGCGACTTATAGTCCGAAAAATACGGTATTTGAATGACTCTTACCATAATATTTTACGTTAACATGCCAGGCACGTTCTCAGTTGGTTATTTATGCCTCATATAACGTACACTTATTCAGCCTGTTGTTCACTATTCTTTATTTATTTCAAATTGCCTTTCAAATGTCTATTCTTGGTGTTGGATTTTATCAAATACATTTCCCCAAAAAATGCGACTTATATATGTTTTTTTCCTTCTTTATTATGGATTTTTGTCCGGTGCGACTTATACTCCGGAGCGACTTATAGTCCGAAAAATACGGTACTTATTAATGCCTTATTCTGCATGGCCTTAGTATACAACCAGTAAGCCATTAACTACGAGTTTTCCCTCAATAACCTCAGAATTATTGCTTATTAGTAACCCTAACCCTTTTATGTTCCCCTAGTGTCCAAATAACTCTAAATTGAGTCTTTGTTACTTTAATAAGCAACTAACTAATGGTGAATATGTGCCCCATACTAAAGTGTTTCCAAAAAAATCAATTGAAACGTAAATAATATCGTCAATTTTCTCTTACTTCTGGTCAATAAAGTTTGATACAAAGTCCACACTTCTCAAATATATATTTACTGCCCTGACCACATGATAGCGGCAAATATACATGTAACAATGTTAATTAAATGACATAACACACTTTTAACAACAAGAGTTTACAACTTCTAGTCCAGCTACTGTCAACATCTTGTGATCTGATTGGCTATCGCAACTGTCTTTCAACTGTACTTCTTCTCAAATTCATCCGCTAACGATCCCGGTAAGTATCCAATTACAGGACGCGTACATGTCACGTTCAACGTGACGCCATCTCGAAGGCCTTACTGACAACAACTCGTGATCTGATTGGCTATGGCATCTGTCTATCAACCGTATGTCTCCGTTCACTATTGATTCTGAAGGCGTCTGGCAGATTCGGTACAGCATGGCAACATAAGATAACTGAATTCTGATTGGATACAAACTAAAACTAAAAACACCACACTGGAACGAGATTAATATGACATGAAGAGAATATGAATACTTAATTGTATAATTGTATTTTTAATTATGATCTGGTTATGTTAGGTCAGCAGAGAAGACCTTGCTGGCCCTGATGGCACACCACTGTATATTCATGAGCCTGTCTGCTTATATTTGTCCCCAAAAACTGTTTGTGATGAAGTTGCTGAGCGAAGTGTCAGTGGCTGCCACACCCCACCATGTTGCACCACAAAACATCAATATGGATTCAGCCTACAGCCCAGGGGACATGAAGACGAAGACGTGGAGCAGTTTGGCTCTTTTGAGCCCTCCTTTTGTCTCGCTCCGCGATGCCCCTGCAAATCTGTAGTCGCTCTGCATCTCGGCCAATAGCCGCTGCTATTTTTCTTTCCTCCCATAGCTGGCGGAAAAGCATGCCCTGCCCCCATCTACGTCCCCACAGAGCTTCTTCTCTTCGCTCCTCTCAAATAGCCACACTTGGAAGTGGATGATCGCCGCCACACAGCTCTCCTGGCGTGAGAAGGCGGGTGGTCAGAGCCAGAGGATTGTTGTTTCTAGGCTCTTTCTTCATACTGGAGAAGATAATACTCTCCCTGGCCTTTTTGTCTGTTCCCCACATCTGTCTTGAGTTGCAATAAACAGGTATAAAAAGTGAGCGGAGAAGGAAAAACGGGGAGGGTGGTGATGTAAGGCGACTGCCAGTTGCCGCATTGCCGCCGCCGACCTTTCCAGCAACGTTTGGGTAGGATTGTCCTTTTAAGAACCATCAGATAGCAGCCTCTCTGAATTCTTAATCATGGAGCTCAACAGTTGATTTGGACACAAGTGTCAGAAAGGTAACAATGAATGGACAAAAATATCCCCCCACAAAATGCTTAGGAATGAGAGAACATGTCGAAAAAATATGCATGGTTAATTAATGGTAGACTATCATAGCATTCCTCAGACAGCTAAACCCCCTGGGCATGTAACCGCTACGATCCGGCGATTGAAATACCCCTTTTTTTTTCCAAAGGTAAAAAGCTGCCTTTACAAGGGTTTACTGCAATAAGACAGCATCGACTACAACTACAGGCTGTTTCTGCGTCACATTCTGTCACCTAAATGTCTCAGTGCAATTAAAATGTGCTTTTCAGTTGAGATAGTTTTAAAATCAGCAAAACAATGAGCATTGACAAGTCTCTTGCAATGAAACGTAAACAGGATTAGACATGTTTATGCTTCCAAATTTGTGGGAACCTTTTTGGGTGACAGACAAAGGCTGTAAATAAATTAAATCAGTCTGGTGTTGTAAGAACTAGGGATGTCCCGATCCGATATTTGGATCGGATCGGCCGCCGATATTTGCCATAAAATGCGTATCGGCAAGGCATGGGAAAATGCCGATCCAGATCCAGTTTAAAAAAAACTCCGGTCCGTGTTTTCCAACGCACAGATTTAAATAATACATTCCACTTTTCTGCTGCTCCCTATTTCCGTTCCGCATTTTCCAGCACACCTTCAACACATCCACAGGTCTATGGATTCTCACGCAGTTGCTTTTAGCTGCTGGCATTGCACTACAGGCTCTTCCCACTCCTTCTTCTGTCTCCTTCTCACAGACAGCAAGCACAACTTCTTACACACGTCATACGTCACATACGTATACGTCCTCTCCCAGCAGAAAGGTAGCAGCATGGCTAACGTTAGCTGTGATGCTAGCGCAGCCGCTAAGGTGCGCGCCTGCTCAAACGTCCTCTGCGCACGGCAAATCTATGCCACGCACAAAATCAAATAAAAAAATAAGCGCATAATTTTCGACACACGGACACGACAGAGAAAACAGTTTTCGTCATCATTGTTCAGTCTGTCGAGACGCTTATCTCCGTTCGGTGCCACACGCCCACACCATCAAAATGCCGAGGCAAAAATGTCCACATCAACACCATATGAAAAAAATAGTGATTTTTTTAGTTGTGATTTCCTTCTCTGCATGAAAGTTTAAAAGTAGCATATATTAATGCAGTATGAAGAAGAATGTTTTAATGTAGACATGCAAGCCTTGAAAGAACATTTTGAAAATCAAGACTACATTTCCTGCAAATGGGTGCATTTCTACCCTATATTTTAACTTTAGAAATATTCTCATATCAAACTCTTTTGGCTGTCTTTTTGACACTTACATCAGGTGCCCCCCTCCACACCCTGGATTATAAATAATTCAATGTGATTATCTTGTGTGATGACTGTATTATGATGATAGTATATATCTGATAGTATATATCTGTATCATGAATCAATTTAAGTGGACCCCGACTTAAACAAGTTGAAAAACTTATTCGGGTGTTACCATTTAGTGGTCATTTGTACGGAATATGTACTTCACTGTGCAACCTACTAATAAAAGTTTCAATCAATCAATCAAAACACATACAATAATCATACTGCTGTGAATATATGCATCAAGTGTTCATTCAAGGCTAAGGCAAAATATCGAGATATATATTGTGTATCGCAATATGGCCTTAAAATATCGCAATATTAAAAAAAGGCCATATCTCCCAGCCCTAGTTTCAATGATGCCATTTCTGTTTGTCATGTATAATTTTGTCTATTTTGTGTTTATCCTTGAATAAACAGGTCAGTTTCTTGTTACCAACCATTGTGTATTATTCAAACTCCCCTAATTCAGCTGGCTAGTTGTTATCAAGAGTACTAAAACCCTTTTCAACATGATTCTGACAACTAAGTAGGCTAAATAACTTTAAACTTTAATACATGCTCGGATAGGCCAGTATCGGTCAGTATCGGTATCGGTCAGTATCGGAATCGGATCGGAAGTGCAAAAACAATATCGGTATCGGATCGGAAGTGCAAAAACCTGGATCGGGACATCCCTAGTAAGAACCATAAAGCCCTGACTTCAAACGTGTCAAACAGAATGAAAGCGATTACAGCACAGATTGTGAGCATACTTAATTGACCCCTGACATCCAAAGCCAAAAAAAATCTTGTAGAAAGGATTTCCAGGAGAGTAAGCTATTGAACAGCCTATGTGGAAACAACACTGGCCTTGATTGATGTTTTGGTTCTGTTCTAATCATGCCGTCCCACCTTTTGGAGCTCCAGTTTGTCAAAAAAAAGTTGGATGGTAGATCTGACCAAAGCTATTTTAACATGAATATGGATTTTTTTAAAAGCGCCATATTATGCAAAACCAACTTTTCTTACTTATTGTTACCTGTTTTGTGTAGTTGGGATCTGCATAAATCCTAAAATTTGAAATCAAACCATGGAGGCATTGTAAAGATGCCTATCATCATACTTCCTCCAAACAAGCTGTTTGGAATTTGGCCAATTTGTGATTTTTTTCTCAGCTGTGACGTCAGCGGATGTATCCATATATGGTAAACATTTACCCGAAGAGCCATTGTAGCCCGATGTTGTCATTAAGTTCCTATTTTTTCTATCCTCTTGTCGTGGTGCAGACTGCCTCGCAAATGCACATGCATCCTCCGCTGTTGCTATTTCTAAGACAAAGTATCATATAGTTTGAACTTATATCTGTCCATATACTCAAACTACAACATGGCTGGCGGGGAGAAGACACAGTCAAAAGTGGAGGCATGTAAATAAGACCGCCCACAAAATGGCACATCATGAAGATGGTTATAAAGACAGTCTGTAAAACAATGCAACATTTTGACCAAAGGACCACCCTTACATGTTATGTAGACTACGAGGAAAAAAACAAAACCACATAATATATTTTTGGCCCCATAAAAATTGAGCCGTTGAAAAACTCTTGCCAAAATGGAGAGTTTCAAAAACTCCAGCTTAGCGTGTCTGTGGATGGGTAAAACTGAGCATTTTGGTTTGTTGTCTAACAACAAAACAGGAAGTAATTGACTTACGAGTGTTGGTTTAAAGGGGAACATTATCACAATTTCAGAAGGGTTAAAACCATTAAAAATCAGTTCCCAGTGGCTTATTTTATTTTTCGAAGTTTTTTTCAAAATTTTACCCATCACGCAATATCCCTAAAAAAAGCTTCAAAGTGCCTGATTTTAACCATCGTTATATACACCCGTCCATTTTCCTGTGACGTCACATAGTGAAGCCAACACAAACAAACATGGCGCATAGAACAGCAAGCTATAGCGACATTAGCTCGGATTCAGACTCGGATTTCAGCGGCTTAAGCGATTCAACAGATTACGCATGTATTGAAACGGATGGTTGTAGTGTGGAGGCAGGTAGCGAAAACGAAATTGAAGAAGAAACTGAAGCTATTGAGCCATATCGGTTTGAACCGTATGCAAGCGAAACCGACGAAACCGACGAAAACGACACGACAGCCAGCGACACGGGAGAAAGCGAGGACAAATTCGGCGATCGCCTTCTAACCAACGATTGGTATGTGTTTGTTTGGCATTAAAGGAAACTGACAACTATGAACTAGGTTTACAGCAAATGAAATACATTTGGCAACAACATGCACTTTGAGAGTGCAGACAGCCCAATTTTTATCAATTAATATATTCTGTAGACATACCCTCATCTGCGCTCTTTTCCTGAAAGCTGATCCGTCCAGTTTTGGAGTTGATGTCAGCAGGCCAGGGAAGCTAGGGTCGATATTCTTCTCTTGATCATCTTCGGTGGCATAAGGGACGGTGTGAGCCAAGACATCCAGGGGGTTTAGCTCGCTCGTCTGCGGGAACAAACTGCCGCCATTGCTTGCCGTGCTACCGAGGTCCTTTGTCCCTGAATTGCTCACACACTCCGGCAGATTCAATGGGGGTCTGGCGGCAGATTTCTTTGACTTTATCATTGGAAATGCATCTGCTTTGAGTGTCGCAGGATATCCACACATTCTTGCCATCTCTGTCGTAGCATAGCTTTCGTCGGTAAAGTGTGTGGAACAAACGTCCAATTTCTTGCCACTTTCGCATCTTTGGGCCACTGGTGCAACTTGAATCCGTCCCTGTTCGTGTTGTTACACCCTCCGACAACACACCGACGAGGCATGATGTCTCCAAGGTACGGAAAACTGTCGAAAAAACGGAAAATAACAGAGCTGATTTGACTCGGTGTTTGAGAAAATGGCGGATTGCTTCCCGATGTGACGTCACAACGTGACGTCATCGCTCCGAGAGCGAATATTAGAAAGGCGTTTAATTCGTCAAAATTCACCTATTTAGAGTTCGGAAATCGGTTAAAAAAATATATGGTCTTTTTTCTGCAACATCAAGGTATATATTGACGCTTACATAGGTCTGGTGATAATGTTCCCCTTTAATTGCATGCAGTGGTCGACAGCGGTAGGTAAAGTTGGGGATTTTTCAACAACTCACAATTCCAATTTCTGGGGTAAATAATCATTTCTTGATTCAACACAATTCTCAATTCAAATCGATTCTCGCAATAATTTTTGGTACAAAAATATAAAACGTTTTCTAAACGGTTATGGATGCTCCTCTTGGTTGCTAGTGCATGACAATTCTTAAATTATGAATCGATTTAGAATAAGAATTGCGATTCGGATGTCAATCCTTTTCTTCTTCTGAGCACCCCTATTGGATGGGGGTGCGTGTGCTTTTCAATTCGCACGGGTGTTTCAAACAACAATTGATCAGGCATGTCTGTGAACAGTCAACACTTCGATTCGGAGGAGTCTAGTTCTACTATCATCCTCGCAATCGAGTTGTCTGATATTGAGACCCTCACGACGTTTACATCTTCTATATAGTCAAATTATTTCTTCTTGCCGCTGTGCCAGAGCCAATGTCGAGCCTGGCGAGGCCGATACGAGGACCTCACTAAACTATCCAATCGCAATCTTGTTTATCTGAGTGTTTTAGCATTTTTGAGGTAGGAAAAGCGATACATTATATCTGTTTATTTCCGGATCCCAGTAGCTAACATTCATGTAGTATACATGCAATGGATCGCCGACTATGGGCAGAATCTAACAAATTGGATTCAACTCTCAGAAATAATTCTAAAGTGAAAAATGGGTAGTCAAAATTGGATCTCGAAATGATCATTCACACGTTCGTTTCGTCTCGCATTGACTATTGCAATTCTCTTTTCACTCTCTTCAACAAGTCAACGCTAATGAAACTTCAGACTGTACAAAATGCGTTTGCCAGACTTTCGACCGGTGCACCCAGAACAGCCCATATCACCCCCGTTTTATCCAGTCTTCATTGGCTTCCAGTCAAATTCCGCATTGAGTTTAAGGTTTTTAGTCCTGATTTTCTGGGCGTTGCATGGTGGGGCCCCCCAGTACATCACTGACTTGCTATGCCCCTACTCTTCAGGGGCGCAGCCTCCGGTCTTCAGACCAGGGTCTTCTCAAGATCCCCAAAATGTGTTTTAAAACCCGTGGAGACCTGGCATTCCAGGCTATAGCTCCCAGACTCTAGAACAATTTGCACCAGTCCCTCCGTGATCTTGACTGTGTTGAAACTTTTTAGAAACATTTCAAAACTTCTCTTTTTAGTAAAGCTTTTAGCTAATGCACCTTTTAACTATCATTTTGAATCCACTTTGTATCCTTTTTATGATGTTACCCCTGTTTTTTTAAATTGAATTGTTTTACTTCACCTATGTTTTGTACAGTCCTTTGTGATTTTATCTGTGAAAAGCGCTTTATAAATAAAATGTACTTACTTACTTACTTACTTCAACAATTCTATATGTAAGGTATGTTTCTTATGTTGCATGAAAGGGTGTGGTGATTATAAGGATAATGTACATGCCATTGTTTGTGTATTACAGTGTTTTTCAACCATTGTGTACCGTGAGATATTGTCTGGCGTGCCGTGGGAGATGATGTCATTTCACCTAATTGGGTGAAAAGTTTTTTTGCAAACTAGTAATTATAATCCGCAAATATTGTGCCGTTATTGAGTGTCTGTGCTGTCTAGAGCTCGGCAGAGTAACCGTGTAATACTCTTCCATATCAGTAGGTGGCAGCAGTTGCTTTGTGGATGTCAGGAACATAGTTTGTCGTGATCATAATATGCAGATGACAGCGGGAGGCAGGGTGCAGGTAAAAAGGAATCTAATGCTTAAACCAAAGATAAACAAAAGGCGAGTGTTGCTAAAGAAAAGGCATTGAAGCTTAGGGATGGCTATGAAAAATGAAACTAAAACTGAACTGGCTGCAAAGTAAACAAAAACAGAATGCTGGACGACAGCAAAGACTTACAGCGTGTGGCGCGGCAGACGGCGTCCACAAAGTACATCCCGACATGACATGACAATCAACAAAATAGGAGCGCAAGACAAGAACTAAAACACTACACACAGGAAAACATAAAAAAACTCAAAATAAGTCACGGCGTGATGTGACAGGTCGTGACAGTACACTTATTTTGAAACAAGCTGTAGTGAAGCATGGTTGGTTATGGTTTGAATTTATATCCAACAATTGCGAGAAGACTTTTGCTGCTGAGTTGAATTGTTTTATGTTTTCTGCTAGTGGTGTGCCTTGGGATTTTTTTCAATGAAACAAATGTGCCTTGGCTCAAAAAAGGTTGAAAAACACTGCTGTATTATATCGCAATATTTATAAAGAGAGCCAGTGAATTTCATACCTGCCAACTACTCCGGTTTTCCCGTAATTAGTACGGTTTTCATCAACCTATTCCGGGTTACGGTTGCAGTGATAAAAAATACGGTTTTTCATTCATTAAAAAAAGATATTTTTTAAAAAGTTTTATTCACGAAATCGCGTAACAACAATGACAATCGACACTGCTTCCCGTAACTTCCTATCGAGCCATTCCGAATGCCATGCGCGAGGCTATTTATAGCACCGCTGCCAAGCACGAGGCACCAGTTGCCATTGTTTCCAAACAAGCGAACGATCATGGAATCAGCCGGAGAAAAATCGCAAACGAGTCTTAAACCGAAAAGAAAACTGCAGTCATTCCGTGAAGAATATTCAAAAGCCTATCCGGGAATAATTATCCGTTCCAAAAAGGGTGAAAACTACGCGAATTGCACCTTGTGCAGACAAGATTTTTCGATCGGACACGGAGGAATTAGCGATGTAAAAGATCACGTTGGGACAAAAAAACACAAGTCTAATGCCGTTGCTAGCGATACAAGTGGAAAACTTTCAACGTTTTTCGGATTTTAGCCACAAAAAGGTAATGACACCAATGTTATCTATTGGAATTGATTAGTACTGTTATACTGTTAAAAGTGTTTATACTATTTATGCTTTCAAGTCCAAGTTGAAGAAATCTTGTTAAATGTTGACAGCATAACTACCAAAATACAGAAGTATGTCCTTAATATTTTTGCAGTGCTATTTCTGTTGAAAAGTTCAAATGATTACATTAGAGATGTGATGTGCCACTTTTCAAGTGTCTGATGGCTTAAATTAATTTTCATTAATTTTTCATATTTTGAATTCTTTTGAAAGGCTTACAAAAAAACTACATTTGAATTGTAATTCCATGCTATTGACAGGACTATTAATTTTAATGAAGTTAGCTTACCATGTTTACAGTATGATAATTGTGATAGAAATGTGAATTTTAGGCACAGAATATTTTTTTACAATTGAACAAGGCAGTAGATTATACAAGCTTGGACAGAAAGTTAATAATGACACCAATTTTTTTTTTTAATGGAATGGTTTAGTACTGTTTTACCATTTGTTTACTGTAAAAAGTGTTTATACTGTTTATACTTTCAATTACCGTATTTTCCGCACTATAAGGCGCACCTAAAAACCACAAATTTTCTCAAAAGCTGACAGTGCGCCTTATAACCCGGTGCGCTTTATATATGGATAAATATTAAGATTAATTTTCATAAAGTTTAGGTCTCGCAACTACGGTAAACAGCCGCCATCTTTTTTCCCCGTAGAAGAAGCGCGCGGTGCATGCTGGGATATGTGACGTTTCATTTCCATTTGTGTGTTTATGTAAAGACCCCAAAATGGCTCCTATTAAGTGTGTTGTCTGTCTAATTATAAATAATGCAGACGAGGCGTGTTAACTGAGTTCTCAACGTTTACTCACAGCGTGCTCATAACCACATTCTAACTCCCAGCATACAACAACGCTTCTCAGGGCTACCGCGCATGCTCGTAACTATCGTTGCATGCTGGGTAGTGTAGTTGTTATATTTGCTAGCTCATAACAGCACATTGAGAGACACGCTTACGCGCTTAATTCAATACTCGCCGTCATTCCGGGTGGATTGACAAAAGACCTCCAGCCGCTAGATATTGGTGTCAACAGGGCATTCGAAGCTAGACTGCTAACTGCGTGGGAACAATGGAAGACAGAAGGCGAACACACCTTCACTAAGACGAGGAGGCAGCGCCAGACGACGCCAACATCTGCCAGTGGATCGTAAATTTGCCCAACTTTTCACTTCGGACACCGAAGACGAAGGATTTACGAATGAAGAATAACTTCAGAAAGTGAGCGCTATGTTTATTTTGTGTGTTGTGACATTAACGTTCGAGCAACATTATGTTGCTATTGCTCTGCACTATTTTGAATTTTACTATGTTTGTGATTGCACATTTGCGTACATTTTGGGAGTGAACAGAGTTGTTAGAACGCTGGTTTTTAATATATTATTAAAGTTTGACTGACCTATCTGACTGTTTTTTTGACATTCCCTTTAGCGCAGCGTAGGCGCGGCTTATAGTCCGGGGCGGCTTATTGGTGGACAAAGTTATGAAATATGCCATTCATTGAAGGTGCGGCTAATAATCCGGTGCGCCTTATAGTGCGGAAAATACGGTAACAAATTGAAGTCTTGTGAAAGGTTGACAGGATAACTGGCATTAACTGTCAAAATAATTTCAAACTATTGATGTTAGCTTACAGAATAAACATGTCAATCAACCCGTATGATTTTTGCTGTAATATTTTTGTTTTGAAAAGTCACTGTGACTGATAGAAAAGTGATGGTTTTAGCAACATTTTAACCTGTCTGAATGCTAATAATCATTTTGCGTCGGGGGGCGAAGCCTGAACCCCCCACCAGGACTTTGTCCTGGACCTACCGGGGTCTGTGGCCCCTGGACCCTGGCTACGAGGTTTTTCTGATTTCAAAAGTTGGCAGGTATGGAATTTGTTTTTATGTGGGCAGACATTTTTTAACATCACTTGTGTGGGGAGAGGGTTTTTTTTTTTCCATCAACGGAGTGGGTTAAATGTTCGTTTTTGAAAATATGTGTTCGCGTGGACATGACGCAAATCCCAAGACACGATTGGGCCCTGTTTGTTGTTTTTTTCCACTGACTGAGTATGTCAGCCACGGGCCACATGTTTTCTCAGCCAAAAGGGGGACTACACCTTCACATCCATTCTTTACACTTTGTTTCCCTCTCTGTTCCTACCTGGTTCCCCTCCCACTTCTTTCCGGGGATTTTACCTTCCTTCCGCCTCGCGGGAGTTTTTGTCTGATGGTGGCCCTCATTTGTGACACGACACACTTTTTCCCCAGCCCTGCTCAGACCTGGTTTCTCTCTCAAGCAAGCTGCTGCCTCCCGTTTCAGCGCTTTACCCAAGTTAGCCCGAACCAGACCGTGATGATGCAATCCATTTGATGCCCAGAAGGTGTGGCCAAGGCTAAGAAAAGTGAAAGAGAGCGGAAGAAAGGGTCTCTTATTTATTTGCTTCATTCATTCTGACGCTGGCGTCCCGTTTCACGGTGCTGTAGAGGAAATGCCGGCTAAGAGAAAGCCGATTTTTGACCTAAAGTCCACGTGGTAGCTCCTCCTCCATTCCTCCACATGCTTTTCACATTAAGTGTCGCTGTTTTGAAGGCCCGGTTGTGTAAATCTCATTCCCATGAAGCGAGCTGCCCCTACAACAACAAAAGCCATTGATTCATTTGGCGCCTTTTGTTCTTGATTCGGAGTACTGAAAGTTGCACGGGACGTGACGCGAGTGTTAAAACTCCACACACTTTTCTTTCCCCCATTAGACAGAAACTTGATGGCTGAGGGGAAGTGGAAGAAGGGGGTGGGGGGGAGGGGTTAAAACATGTGACAGGACTGTTCATTCACATATCTCTAGAGGCGTGGCTTTGGTCGCCGATAGCAACCGGGCACAGTCCCAGGAGTGTGTGTGCGTGCCTGCATTGTCCGGCACAGCTGAATGAGCAGCTTGTATATCTGACACTAACCAGGTCTGTCCATAGGAATTTTTGCCAGTAAAGTGCTTTAAAACATGCACATGTTTGACCAAATTCTCCTTTCTGATACTTTTCTTTGTACAAAAGTATCATCAACTTTGTTTGGCATTTAAAAAAAAAACTGTTCAACTAGCTAGATTGCTCTCAACCAGCAGTGTCCAAGGTGCGGCCTTAGGGTACCGTATTTTCCGCACTATAAGGCGCACCGGATTATTAGCCGCACCTTCAATGAATTACATATTTCATAACTTTGTCCACCAATAAACCGCCCCGGATTATAAGCCGCGCCTACGCTGCGCTAAAGGGAATGTCAAAAAAACAGTCAGATAGTTCAGTCAAACTTTAATAATATATTGAAAACCAGCGTTCTAACAACTCTGTCCCAAAATGTACGCAAATGTGCAATCACAAACATAGTAAAATTCAAAATGGTGTAGAGCAATAGCAACATAATGTTGCTCGAACGTTAATGTCACAACACACAAAATAAACGTAGCGCTCACCTTCTGAAGTTATTCTTCATTCGTAAATCCTTCGAATTCTTCGTCTTCGGTGTCCGAATTGAAAAGTTGCGCAAGCGTGGGATCCAAAATGGCCGGTTCCGTCTCGTCGAAGTCATCGGAGTCAGTGTCGCTGTTGTTGTCCAGTAGTTCTGTGAATCCTGCCTTCCGGAAAGCTCGGACCACAGTTGTGACCGAAATATCTGCCCAGGCATTTACGATCCACTGGCAAATGTTGGCGTATGTCGTCCGGCGCTGTCTGCCCGTCTTAGTGAAGGTGTGTTCGCCTTCGGAGCTGTGTGAAAAAAGCCACCCGGCCTCTTCGCGTAAACTTACCTTAACCACTCGCTCATCTTTTCTTCATCCATCCATCCCTTCGAGTTAGCTTTTATGATGACGCCGGCTGGAAAGGTCTCTTTTGGCAAGGTCTTCCTTTTGAATATCATCATGGGTGGAAGTTAGCATGGCAAGCTAGAACCACAGTGAAGGATGACTTCTCATTCCCTGTGGTGCGAATATTCACCGTACGTGCTCCCGTTCCACAGTGCGGTTCACAGGAATATCAGTTGCTGTGAAATACGGTAGTAATCCGTGTGCGGATGGAGAGATTGCGTCTTTTTATGAACCGGATCCTTGTCGCTTAGTAGGAGCCATTTTGTGGTCTTTACAGATGTAAACAGGAAATGAAACGTACGGTGATATCCGCGCGTTTTTTCTTCTTCTTCCGGGGGCGGGTGGTAGCTTACAGTAGAAGAAGAAGCGCTTCCTGTTCTATGGGGGCGGGTGCTTTCCTTGGCGGTTGCTTGCGTAGAAGAAGAAGCGCTTCCTGTTCTACCGGGAAAAAAGATGGCGGCTGTTTACCGAAGTTGCGAGATCGAAACTTTATGAAAATGAATCGTAATAAAGCGCACCGGGTTATAAGGCGCACTGTCAGCTTTTGAGAAAATTTGTGGTTTTTAGGTGCGCCTTATAGTGCGGAAAATACGGTAATTTGTAGGGATGTTTCCGATAATATCGAACTGCCGATATTATCGGCCGATAAATGCTTTAAAATGTAATCTCGGAAATTATCGGTATCTGTTTCAAAATTATCGGTATTGGTTTCAAAAAGTGGCCAGGATCTTCAGCTCTCACTGGATCGGTTCGCAGCCGAGTGTGAAGCGACTGGGATGAGAATCAGCACCTCCAAGTCCGAGTCCATGGTTCTCGCCCGGAAAAGGGTGGAGTGCCATCTCCGGGTTGGGGAGGAGATCTTGCCCCAAGTGGAGGAGTTCAAGTACCTCGGAGTCTTGTTCACGAGTGAGGGAAGAGTGGATCGTGAGATCGACAGCCGGATCGGTGCGGCGTCTTCAGTAAAGCGGACGCTGTATCGATCCGTTGTGGTGAAGAAGGAGCTGAGCCGGAAGGCAAAGCTCTCAATTTACCGGTCGATCTACGTTCCCATCCTCACCTATGGTCATGAGCTTTGGGTTATGACCGAAAGGACAAGATCACGGGTACAAGAGGCCGAAATGAGTTTCCTCCGCCGGGTGGCGGGGCTCTCCCTTAGAGATAGGGTGAGAAGCTCTGCCATCCGGGGGGAGCTCAAAGTAAAGCCGCTGCTCCTCCACATCGAGAGGAGCCAGATGAGGTGGTTCGGGCATCTGGTCAGGATGCCACCCACCCGAACGCCTCCCTAGGGAGGTGTTTAGGGCACGTCCGACCGGTAGGAGGCCGCGGGGAAGACCCAGGACACGTTGGGAAGACTATGTCTCCCGGCTGGCCTGGGAACGCCTCGGGGTCCCACAGGAAGAGCTGGACGAAGTGGCTGGGGAGAGGGAAGTCTGGGCTTCCCTGCTTAGGCTGCTGCCCCCGCGACCCGACCTCGGATAAGCGGAAGAAGATGGATGGATGGATGGATGGGTTTCAAAAAGTAAAATTTATGACTTTTTAAAACGCCGCTGTGTACACGGACGTAGGAAGAAGTACAGAGCGCCAATAAACCTTGAAGGCACTGCCTTTACGTGCCGGCCCAATCACATACTATCTACGGCTCTTCACACTCACAAGCGAATGCAATGCATACTTGATCAACAGTCATACAGGTCACACAGAGGGTGGCCGTATAAACAACTTTAATACTGTTACAAATATGCACCACACTGTGAACCCACACCAAACAAGAATGACAAACACATTTCATAATAAACACAACAGAACAAATACCCAGAACCCCTTGCAGCACTAACTCTTCCGGGACGCTACAATATACACCCCCGCCACCCAAAACCCCGCCCCCCCAACCCCGCCCACCTCAACCTCTTAATGCTCTCTCAGAGAGAGCATGTCCCAAATTCCAAGCTGCGGTTTTGAGGCATGTTAAAAAAAATAATGCACTTTGTGACTTCAATAATAAATAAGGCAGTGCCATGTTGCCATTTTTTTTCCATAACTTGAGTTGAAGTTGTTCTCTTATTTTGGAGAACCTTGTTACATTGTTTAATGCATCCAGCGGGGAATCAGAACAAAATTAGGCAATGTGTTAATTCCACAACTGTATATATTTGTATCGGTTGATATCGGTATTGGTAATTAAGAGTTGGACAATATCGGGATATCGGCAAAAAAGCCATTATCGGACATCTCTAGTAATTTGTGGTCTGCAGCGTAGTTTTTTTTTCTTCTTCTTGGCCTGCGGCACACTCTAAAAAAAAAATATAGTAAACCAAGAAATGATGAAAAAATGCAAAAAAGATGAGAAAAAGTGTTGGTACTAATAACTATTAATAATGGTTTTGTCATCTATAACTAGGGCTGGGAGATATGGCTGAAAACTATCACAATATATGTTTTTCATATTGATCGATATCGATAATTATTCATACTTTTATGACTTATTTAAGCCTGGCAATAAATACAATACAACAATTTCTAACTTACCAAGGGTGCTATTTATCAGTGGAGTAGTGTCGTCCCGATAGCAATATTTTGGTACAGCTCTTGATTAGGGTTGCAACAACTAATCGATTAAAATCGATTATAAAAATAGTTGGCGATTAATTTAGTCATCGATTCGTTGGATCTATGATATGCGCATGCGCAGATGCTTTTTTTTAATTTATTTAATTTAATTTAAAAATTTTTTTAAATTTTTTATAATCCTTTATTTATAAACTGCAACATTTACAAACAGCTGAGAAACAACCAAAATAAGTATGGTGCCAGTATGCTGTTTTTCTCCAATAAAATACTGGAAAGGATAGAAATGTAGTTTGTCTCTTTTATCCGATTATTAATCGATTAATCGAAGTAATAATCGACAGATTAATCGATTATCAAATTAGTTGTTAGTTGCAGCCCTACTCTTGACACTTTTCTGTACTTTTCTAAATAAAGGGGACCATAAAAAATTGCATTATTGGCTTTATTTTAACAAAAAATCTTACGGTACATTAAACTTATGTTTCTTATTGCAAGTTTGTCCTTAAATAAAATAGTGAACATACAAGACAACTTAGCAAATAAGCAAACAAAGGCTCCTAATTTAGCTGCTGTCCAGGGACATATTTCCTGAGTTAATAAACATAATATACATTTAAAAAAAACAAAAGAAGATGTCGTGATGCCAAAAAATATCGACGTAATCATAGTAGTATCGACTAGATACGCTACTGTACTTGTTATCATTTCCGTGGATGTTAGGTGTAGATCCACCAATGGCGTTTACATTTTGACGCCGGTGAGCTACGGTGTGTAGTGAAACATGTTTAGTTATTCCTCGTCCTGCATACTTGAAAGAAACTTACTTTATTTTCCGCCATGGATGCGAGGATTAGTGGTTTGGAAGTAGCTACAACATTGCCGACTGGGGCTGGATTTTAGCCGCTAGCGAGCTAGCCATGTCTTAAAGCATCTCTTCCGGTGGGCGTTTTAGTGTTATAACTTCACCTTTATCGTTAGTTTTTAAGCCAAAATGCGTCTGTCTCCACAGTGTCTGATTGTAAGTACTCCGTGATTGTGCACTGCGGGACGTGCTCGACGTGACGACGACAGGGGCGCAGTTTGGAGTGGTGGACCGGTACTTTTCAGAGGCGGTATAGTACCGAAAATGATTTATTAGTATCGCAGCACTATCCTAATACCGGTATACCGTACAACCCTAGTGAAGAGGGTGTCTGGTAGCCAGGTAGAATGAGGGCAGGTAAGGTAATATAATAAAGTAGATTTGAAGGTAGTTGCAGATTTGAGACACTAGATGGCAGTAGTGTATGTTATTGAACACTGCACAGAATAGTTTGGGAAGCTACTCATTAAACAGACACATTGGAAGTGTCAGGATGTTGTCGCACGGTCTGCATTGAAACCGACAAAACTAAAGACGAGGTAGATATATCACGATATTACAGTTTCTTTTCTCACTCCATGCAGTGAATCCACAGCGAGACAGAAAGACGGCGCAACCAAATTTGGTAGTCGATATTGTTGTGTTTGTGTTCTGTTTCCTGTTGTCTGTGTTCCCAAAGCGCGAGTGACTTCATGAAACAAATCTTGCTTTTACAATTCCTGGTTTCTTCCGACCAAAAATTGTAAATGTGTCTAGAGTATTTTATTAAACGCATTTTGTATTGATATCGATTGTATATCGCGATATTCATTGATATCGTTTTATCGGCCCAGCCCTATCTATAATGCAAAGCTGAGATGATTTGTATCAATACCTTTACCCTCTTTACAGAGTGTTGGATTACAGGGTTTCACCAAGATTGCCAAAATGCCTGGGGCGTGGTGGGGGCATGTTCATCATGACATCAACGTATAATATGATTTTCTTTAAAAAGGCTAAATGTATACATACTATTAAAACAAATGCATTCTTAATTAGTATTAACATATGTTTTATATCGTGTTGCTTTATTTTCAATTGTTGCTGCCTTTTTTACAATGTACTTTGAGTATTTAGAGACTTTTAGTGACTTTTTCTTTCTAAAAAATGACTAGCAACAAATTTTGCATCTTTTTCTGGTGTTATTATAGATTATACTCCTGTGTGGAAACTCTTTACTTCTGTCCTTCAATGTTGGCAGTGAGCATGACGTCACACTTGCCTGCTACAATTGCACTTTCTCTCCTTAAAAGCCGCAACTGTCCTAATAATATTTACACCTTTTGTAGATAGCTGTCCGTGGGTATGTCTGGAACAAATTAAAATACGTCCATCTGCAGACATGCTGCATCTGCTCCAGACAATCCAGTGTATTTTGCTACTTCATCACAACATCCGGTTTCGGTAGCGCTGTTGCAGGGGTCAAAGTCTTTTTTTGGCCAAGTCAATAGTACACAAACATTAGGCTAAAAATCTCCAGTCATACTGTAACGACCTGCTTTGTGTTATGTCCGTGTGGTTTTGCTGTTCAGAGTTCTCATGATTGCGAACACAGCGTCCGTGCCTGGGATTGGCAGAGAATGAGGATGTGTTCTTGTGTGTCTGATGAAGCACGGAGACGGGAGGGTATTTGGGCCGGTTGGCAGCATAAGATTGGCAATAATATTTAAAAAGAGCGCCAAACTTTGACTTTTTATGGAGGTTACAATACATTATATAACTTTAATTGGAAGGGGGGGCACAGGTCCGGTGGCCATGAATGAAGTGCTGGCTGTCCAGAGTCGGGACCCGGGGTGGACCGCTCCGCTGCTGACCCGTCTCCGCTCGGGATGGTCTCCTGCTGGCCCCACTATGGACTGGACTCTCAGTATTATGTTAGATCCGCTATGGACTGGACTTTCACAATATTATGCTAGACCCACTTGACGTCCATTGCATCCGTTGTCCCCTAGGGGGGGGCACATCTACGGTCCTCTCCAAGGTAATTAATACATGTACCATTGACATCAATGTAATGATTGAGGCTAGCTGTCCGAGGTAAGATGGCTACAACGTTGCTACGCTGGAGAATGATTGATCATATGAAAAATGCTCAGAGCCAATCAGAAAGGAGGGGCCGTCTAAGCATACCCGCCCCCAAAGTGCCAAAAAGAAACATGACAGCGCGAGGAGAGATGCCAGGAGTACACAGAGAGCGCACAGACCGAGACGGCGTGCGTGCAGAAAGGCACCGCGCGCGCGCAGAAAGGCACCGCGCGCGCGGAGAAAGGCACCACGCGCGCAAGAAGGCACCGCGCGTGCGCACGAAGTGGAGAATCAGCGCGCGATAACAGTTTTTATGCGCTTGGATTTTTGGCATTAATGTGACGCCATAAATTGCGCACTGCTCAAACGTCCTCTGCGCACGGCAAATCTATGCCACGCACAAAATCAAATAAAAAAAATTAGCGCATAACAATTTTCGACACACGGACACGGCAGACAAAACAGTTTTCGTCATCATTGTTCAAATATTGTAGCGTCTGTCGAGACGCTTATCTCCATTCGGTGCCACACGTCCACACCATCAAAATGCCGAGGCAAACATTTCCAGATAAACACCGTATGAAAAAAATAGTGATTTTTTTTTTGTTGTGATTTCCTTCTCTGCATGAAAGTTTAAAAGTAGCATATATTAATGCAGTATGAAGAAGAATGTTTTAATGTAGACACATAGAATCATCATACTGCTGTGATTATATGCATCAAGTGTTCATTCAAGGCTAAGGCAAAATATGGAGATATATATCTTGTATCGCTATATGGCCTTAAAATATCGCAATATTAAAAAAAGGCCATATCGCCCAGCCCTAGTTCAATGATGCCATTTCTGTTTGTCATGTATAATTTTGTATATTTTGTGTTTATCCTTGAATAAACATGTCAGTTTCTTGTTACCAACCATTGTGTATTATTCAAACTCCCCTAATTCAGCTGGCTAGTTGTTATCAAGAGCACTAAAACCCTTTTCAACATGATTCTGACAACTAAGTAGGCTAAATAACTTTAAACTTTAATACATGCTTGGATAGGCCAGTATCGGTCAGTATCGGTATCGGATAGGAAGTGGAAAAACAATATTGGTATCGGATTGGAAGCACAAAAACCTGGATTGGGACATCCCTAATAGAGCCCCTTTTAAGACAATTACAAATGTAATTAGATTTACTGTTTTTTTTTCAGTATGTGGCCCTCGATTAGAAAAGTTTGGACAACCCTGCTATAAATTACACATTCAATCAAAGAGGCAGTATGCAACAAATTTGCAGTTTCTTTAAAGTGTGCTAACTTTCAAACGAGCTGCAAGTGTATCTCGCCGCCCTCGTTCTGCTCCAAGAATGTAATTAACACCCTTACAGTATAACATACAGTACGCTTGTGTGCATTAGTTATGTTTGTTGTCAGCTGACTTGGCAACGTTTACCCAGTATCATGGAATGGATTGCCTATCTTAACACTTCTTGATTCGGACTCTTAAGAGGCATGTTAAAAAATATACTATTCTCATATTCTCACTGAGCTGTTTTCAACTAGTATATACATATCAGTCATTTGAACTTGAATACAAATGTTATGTTTCTTTCCACAAGTACCTTTCCACAAAATGTTCATTTTATTTTTGAAAGCCTCATAACCAAACATTAAGACCAATCCTGTATCTGTATTAGAGATAGGGGTGTTTTAATCAGGGTTTTATTCCGATACGAATCATCCATTGATGAAATCTGCCAATACCGATCACATGTATTGACTGTATTTTATTTTATCTTTTTTAAATGGTGAGTGCTATATTCAGTGTGAAAATATCAACATAATATCCAAACCAGTTCCTGATTTTATTTTATTACATACAATTGTTTGTTGTTAGCAAAACAAATAACTAGTTTAAATAGTGTGTTTATATCAATACACTCACAATAGCATTCATCATAAATAAATAAGAAAAATAGTCACACTTAACACCTGTGATCGGGATTGGCGGATTTCACTCATGGATGAACGGTATCCAAATTTGCAGCATAAAACTGATCGGAACATCCGTATTTATAACAGATAAACAAGAGGATTTGTGTCCAGGGACTTATGCCCTGAATTTTTTAAACATTAACAAACACAACAACAGCAACAACAAATATTGAAAATAAAATGATTGATCACTGTACTGTGTATCATGTACTATATCAGTCAAAGTTTATTTATATAGCCCTTAATCACAAATGCCTCAAAGGGCTGCACAAACCACAATGACATCCTTGGCTCTGATCCCACATCAGGGCAGGAAAAAAACTCAACCCGGTGGGAACAATGTGCAACCTTGGAAGGGACCGCAAATGTGGGGGGTCGCTAAATGCAACAGAGCAGTCCAAGAGTTGTTAAATTATCCCATCCCTAGATTTAAATAATCTCAATTAATCTACTTGTTAATAACTGCTTACTTTTAGTTGTAACATACTTCCATCTACGCTTCTTAAACTTTACATTACTTAACATAGTTAATGACTTTGGGGAGTAGTTGCACATGGTGTATGGAGATACAGTCTAAGGCCCCTTCTACACTAAGGTTATCCAGGGTAAATCCCACTTAACCTTTTCCTTGTCCACACACACACAATGGTCGTTTAAGACCATGGTATTGTGGTATTTCAATTAACTGGAATCCAGTGTGCTGTGGGGCCCTATTGTAGTGAATCACACCTGAGTCATCATAAATTAATAAAATCTTTAATGGACACATGAAAGTAAACAATATGATAAAGAACATTTTACATCAATCAATCCAGGGATCTGGTCAGGACACTCCTCACTCTTTTGCCTTCACCTTCATTGTCCATTCATTTTTGGTGACTTTGTATACTCTGGACCTAGACTGTTGAGTCCGCGACATACATGGCGGACAATAACTGATACAGTCTGCTTTGAGACCTTAAACGATGGTTTAGTGTAGCTGACACGGTGCTTAGGCTGAATAATTATTCATTTAAGGAGTTATCCGGCTTAATGTAAACCGAGCCTAAGGCAGCTATCTTTTCCGGTCGGCGGACTGAGCATCAAAAATAGGGATCGTTTAAAAATGTGCACCGTTTCCAGAGAATCAGAATGAAAGTCCCGTTTCCCATTCATGCTCTACGCCCAACCCTATTTCTTATATTTAAAGGTTTACAAATGTTTATTTTGAACCTGAACACCGCATAGTTAACGCCAATAGTATCGAAATTAGTGAATCCCTGCTTTGCTAGCAAATAACTCTGGGAAAAACTCGCCAATATATTTTTATGCATTTGTTTGTGTTCAAGAAAGTTGTATAAAGTTGTCATGAAAACATTTACAGACTTTGTGTTTATCTGTATCAGTTCCACAAAAGGCCTGTTTTGTGTTTTTGAACCTGTTTTTCAATTAATTTTGATATCTTTTACCTTAAGATCATAAACAGTCAGAGGTGGGTAGTAACACTACATTTACTCTGTTACATTAACTTAAGTAACTTTTTGGGTAAATTGATCTTGTCAGAGTACTTTAAATGCAACATACTTTTACTTGTACTCCGTTACATTGAGTTTTGCACCTATCGTTACAATTATTTATATCATTATTTTTCATCTATTTAGAAGATGGATGGATGGATGGATGATTAAAGCTTGTGAAGAGGTATTAATTTGGCTTTTCAGTGAGTTTTCTTCGGGCAGGCACTGTCACATGACTCTGTTTCACCAATCAAACGTAGGGACTAGTGACGTTTGACTCCATTTCACTAATCAAACAAAGCCTGGCATACTACATTATTTGCAGGTGAAGAATAAACCCGGGGTAGGATGAATTGTGTTACACAAAACAAGAAAAAGTACAGGTATAGAAGCTGAATTAAGTCATTATTTTAAAAGTATATGGTAAAATAAAAACTGACTTGTTTAAAACTGTCAGAAAGTTCTCAAAGAAGACATTAATTACGTGACATGATGCCAGCACATCCCTGCTAATGGTGGAGAACCAATAGACCGAAACCTCTTAACAGAATTTTGAAACAAAAACTTTTTTTATATACACAACAGAATTAAGAGAGTAAAATACTCTATATTGCCAGAAGTATTTGGCCACCCATCCAAATGATCAGAATCAGGTGTCCTAACCACATGGCCCGGCCACAGGTGTATAAAATCAAGCTCTTAGAAATGGAGACTGTTTCTACAAACATTTGTGAAAGAATGCTCCCAGTGATTTCCAGCGTGGAACTGTCATAGGATGCCACCTGTGCAACAAATCCAGTGGTGAAATTTCCTCACTCCTAAATATTCCAAAGTCAACTGTCGGCTTTATTATAAGAAAAGTGAAGAGTTTGGTAACAACAGCAACTCAGCCTCAAAGTGGTAGGCCACGTAAACTGACAGAGAGGGGTCAGCGGAGGTATTATGGTCTGGGGTTGTTTTTCAGGAGTTGGGCTTGGCCCCTTAGTTCCAGTGAAAGGAACTTTGAATGCTCCAGGATACCAAAACATTTTGGACAATTTCATGCTCCCAACCTTGTGGGAACAGTTTGGAGCGGGCCCCTTACTCTTCCAACAAGGTCCATAAAGACATGGATGACAGAGTCTGGTGTGGATGAACTTGACTGGCTGAGTCCTGACCTGAACCAGATAGAACACCTTTGGGATGAAATAGAACGGAGACTGAGAGCCAGGCCTTCTCGACCAACATCAGTGTGTGACCTCACCAATGCACTTCTGGAAGACTGGTAAACAATTCCTATAAACACACTCCGCAACGTTGTGGACAGCCTTTCCAGAAGAGTTGAGGCTGTAATAGCTGGGTTAGGAATGGGATGGCACTTCAAGTTCATATGTGAGTCAAGACAGGTGGCCAAATACTTTTGGCAATATAGTGTATGTGCCCGGTTTGTTTTGTTATTCGTTAGTCAGTAGACAACAATGTTTAATAGCGGTAGATTACATGACTTCAAGACAACATCGATCTTATTCATTCAACACAACATTGTTATTCATACTTTATTTAAAGATATAAAAATCTAATGTTCAAGTACAACATTTCAGACAACTTCATTGAAACCAGCAATAAAACAATAATTCACTTTGTAGTTAGAATTAACAGTAAATAGTCAAATAGTTCCACCAAAAAACAATCTTTATGTGTCTGACAATCATAATAACCACACGTGTAGTTTATTTATTATAAAACATTTTTTGACATCACCAAAAAGCAGTGAAAAGTTGTAGTTATCTGTTAGAGCCGGAGCTGGACAGTTACTAGCGCTACCTTTTTAGCAAATAGCATTCTCTCCTTCTACTGTATTTACAGTACATTCCCACATAGCTAAACCAGCTGCGTATGGCCAACAGTCGCATTAGAGGTAGAGCATCGAAACTAGAATTTCGCATGTAGTTCTAAAAAAAACAATAAACTGGATTATTCGACAAATCAGACTAGGGTTGCACGATTAACAGACGTCAAATCGGCATCAGAGTTTTTATTAGTGCTATAAGGTAACGGCACGAGGCAAGTTTTTTTATTTTTTTATTTTTTTACCTGGTCACATTTGAGTGACAGACATGTTCGCCAATCTGAATGGTTGAGCCACGCGTTTCTTTCGCTCTTGCTTCAAATTGGAAGAAAGAGGTCCCACTTCATACCTGCCAACTACTCCGGTTTTCCCGTAATTAGTACGGTTTTCATCAACCTATTCCGGGTTACGGTTGCAGTGATAAAAAATACGGTTTTTCATTAATTAAAACATTTTTTTTTTTTTTAAAGTTTTATTCACGAAATCGCGTAACAACAATGACAATCGACACTGCTTCCCGTAACTTCCTATCGAGCCATTCCGAATGCCATGCGCGAGGCTATTTATAGCACCGCTGCCAAGCACGAGGCACCAGTTGCCATTGTTTCCAAACGAGCGAACGATCATGGAATCAGCCGGAGAAAAATCGCAAACGAGTCTTAAACCGAAAAGAAAACTGCAGTCATTCCGTGAAGAATATTCAAAAGCCTATCCGGGAATAATTATCCGTTCCAAAAAGGGTGAAAACTACGCGAATTGCACCTTGTGCAGACAAGATTTTTCGATCGGACACGGAGGAATTAGCGATGTAAAAGACCACGTTGGGACAAAAAAAACACAAGTCTAATGCCGTTGCTAGCGATACAAGTGGAAAACTTTCAACGTTTTTTGTCGCCCAAACAGATTCTTTGGATGTGATAAATGCCGAAGTTTTATTTACGGAGGCAATAATTGAGCATGGACTTCCAATCGCACTGTCTGATCACATGGGACAGTTATTTCGGAAAATGTTTCCCGACCAAAATACAGAAGTATGTCTTTAATATTTTTGCAGTGCTATTTCTGTTGAAAAGTTAAAATGATTACATTAGAGATGTGATGTGCCACTTTTCAAGTGTCTGATGGCTTAAATTAATTTTCATTAATTTTTCATATTTTGAATTCTTTTGAAAGGCTTACAAAAAAACTACATTTGAATTGTAATTCCATGCTATTGACAGGACTATTAATTTTAATGAAGTTAGCTTACCATGTTTACAGTATGATAATTGTGATAGAAATGTGAATTTTAGGCACAGAATATTTTTTACAATTGAACAAGGCAGTAGATTATACAAGCTTGGACAGAAAGTTAATGACACCAATTTTTTTTTAAATGGAATTGTTTAGTACTGTTTTACCATTTGTTTACTGTAAATAGTGTTTATACTGTTTATACTTTCAATTAACAAATTGAAGTCTTGTGAAAGGTTGACAGGATAACTGGCATTAACTGTCAAAATAATTTCAAACTATTGAAGTTAGCTTACAGAATAAACATGTCAATCAACCCATATGATTTTTGCTGTAATATTTTTGTTTTGAAAGGTCACTGTGACTGATAGAAAAGTGATGGTTTTAGCAACATTTTAACCTGTCTGAATGCTAATAATCATTTTGCGTCGGGGCCCCTGAACCCCCCACCAAGATTTTGTCCTGGACCTACCGGGGCCTGCGGCCCCTGGACCCTGGCTACTAGGTTTTTCTGATTTCAAAAGTTGGCAGGTATGCCACTTGATGCATAGCTCTCAGCACACACACACATACAATGCGTGGACAGAGAGCCTCACAACTTGCTGGTAGGAAGTTCCGCAAAGTAGCACAATTTACGAGGAAAAAATGTGATTATAAAGCCAAATGTCCCGTTGTGGTAATATGTCAGCTTCAAATGGGACGGGCAATATGAGTCCATCAACACGGATGAACGAGCGAGAATTCCATAATGGCAACAAACAAAAAGACAACGTTCGATCTCGTTTTTCCAACTGGGAAAAAAATGCACTTTAAAATGTTCAATGTTTATTTAGGACAGTGGTTCTTAACCTTGTTGGAGGTACCGAACCCCACCAGTTTCATATGCGCATTCACCGAACCCTTCTTTAGTGAAAAATATATTTTTTATTTTTTTCCAAATTCAAGACAAAGTTATGTTTTTGGTAACACTTTAGTATGGGGAACATATTCTAAGTAACAGACTTAATTTAGAGTTATTTGGACACTAGGGGGACATATTCTAAGTAATAAAGACTTAATTTAGAGTTATTTGGTTAGGGTCAGGGTTAGAGGGTTAGGGTTATAATAAGGCCATGCCGAATAAGGCATTAATAAGTACTTAATAATGACTAGTTAAGAGCCAATATGTTACTAATTTGCATGTTAATAAGCAACTAATTAATGGTGAATATGTTCCCCATACTAAAGTGCATAAAATGAACCATGCATGAACATCACCTTGTTTAAACAACAAAACCAACACATAAACTCACAACAAATTACACACCTGCAAACCAGTCAGCTGTTGCCGTATCCGTAATACGCCGATAGGGAGAAGTTTGTATTTACACGATGAGTCGGGTGTGTTTTGACCTCTGCCGAACCCCTGAGGCCGACTCACCGAACCCCTAGGGTTCGATCAAACCCACTGATTTTGGGTAAATGTTTGCTTTCAGAGTTGAGGTAATTTTATTTCTTTGCTTATTTAGTTAGGATAACAAGGTTATTTGTCTTCCCATTACAGTACAATGTTAAAAAATTCTACAGTGGTGACTTGCTTTAATTGTTATACATTATTACATTACATTATAATCACTGTATAGTATTTATCAATTATTTCTTCAGTTTAAGAGCAAAAGCTCTGAGTCTGTCTGCATCAAGCCAAATATCTTTTAAAGTTTATTTAAGATTATTTCATAATGTTTTAAAGTGTAACACCTTTAGACAAACTAATGTTGATTGGCAGACTAAAAGCATACTTGCCAACCTTGAGACCTCCAATTTCGGGGGGTGGGTGCTGGGGGCGTGGTTGGGGGCGTGGTTAAGAGGGGAGGAGTATATTTACAGCTAGAATTGGGTTGGGTTGTACTTGTATAGCGCTTTTCTACCTTCAAGGTACTCAAAGCGCTTTGACACTACTTCCACATTTACCCATTCACACACACATTCACACACTGATGGAGGGAGCTGCCATGCAAGGCGCTAACCAGCACCCATCAGGAGCAAGGGTGAAGTGTCTTGCTCAGGACACAACGGACATGACGAGGTTGGTACTAGGTGGGGATTGAACCAAGTCAAGTATTTTATATATATATATATATATATATATATATATAGAATACCTACCGAAATCAATAAAAGGCTATCGATGCTGTCATCTAGCAAAGCTGAATTTGACCAAGCAACCCCCCCGTACCAAAAAGCCCTTGATGAAAGCGGATACAATTTCACCCTCACCTATGAACCCACGCCAGGAAACCAGCCAAAAAAGAACAGAAAACGAAACGGCATCATCTGGTACAACCCCCCATACAGCAAAAACGTCTCAACGAACATTGGACACAAATTCCTCAACCTGATTGACAAACACTTTCCCAAAGACAACAACCTAAGAAAAGTATTCAACAAGAACAACATCAAATTGAGCTACAGCTGCATGAACAATATACGACAAATCATCTCAAACCACAACAAAACAATTGCAAATGAGCCGTCGACCCCCAGTCAGAACGACTCCAAAACCAACAAAGCATGTAACTGTCGAAAGAAACCTGATTGCCCCCTCAACGGGGGATGCTTACAAACATCAGTTGTCTACCAATCTAAGGTAATACGCAAGGACATTAACACATCCGACACATATGTAGGATTAACCGAGGGTGAATTCAAAACCAGATGGAACAACCACAAGGCTTCTTTCAGGAACAAAAACCTGCGAAATACCACAGAACTCAGCAAACACATTTGGGACCTCAAAGACAATAATGTTGAATATTCAATAACATGGCAAATTCTTGCATCCAGCACACCTTACAATAGTGGTAATAAAAGATGCAACCTATGCTTGAAAGAGAAACTGTTTATTATCTACCGTCCAGACCTGTCATCCCTCAACAAGCGCAGCGAAATTGTAACAACATGCCGCCATAGACGGAAACACCTCCTAGGTAACACATGAACCAATCACCACGCCCCTAGGCCAGCCTGTACCCACCCACTCTGTGCCCTATATAAACCATGGTATGCGAATGCTCCCATTAAAATCTCCTGACGATTGAGGGTACCCCCCTCATGAAACAGGCCTGTAGAGATGAAATAGTCTTGTGATTTTTTTTCCCCACACATACATATATATATATATATATATATATATATATATATCTATATCCCTGCGATATAAGCTATAAGCGGTAGAAAATGGATGGATATATATATATATATATATATATATATATATATATATATATATAAATAACACAGAAATAATTGACTTTCAGTGAATTCTAGCTATATATATATATATATATATATATATATATATATAAATAAATAAATAAATAAATACTTGAATTTCAGTGTTCATTTATTTACACATATACACACACATAACACTCATCTACTCATTGTTGAGTTAAGGGTTGAATTGTCCATCCTTGTTCTATTCTCTGTCACTATCTTTCTAACCATGCTGAACACCCTCTCTGATGATGCATTGCTGTGTGGCACGCACAAAAGTGCTTTCATCAAATGCACTAGATGGCAGTATTGTCCTGTTTAAGAGTGTCACAACATTGCTGTTTACGGCAGACGGACTGCTTTACTGTAGATGTTCTTTATATTGTGGGAAAGCGGACTCAGGTCCGCATGGAGCTGGAGGGGGCGTGGCCTCCAGCTCCGCCTGAATTTCGGGAGAAAATTTGTCCCGGGAGGTTTTCGGGAGAGGCACTGAATTTCGGGAGTCTCCCGGAAAATCCGGGAGGGTTGGCAAGTATGCTAAAAGTAACATATCTTTCCTCACTCATTATTTTTGCAGTTTTATGAAAATTGTTTAAAGGATATAAAAATTTAAAATCACAACAGCAATTTTGGAGGTATAAATCTAAATAGTTTTTTTCTCAAAATTGTGTGGCCCTAAATCAGACTAATTTATTGCATGGAAACTTACTGACAGTACAAAGTGACAATGTCAGACAAGGCGGCACAACTCTTTAATGTTTACTTTAAAAAAAAAAAAGGGAAATTAACATTTATATCCTGCCGTCATTTATGTCAGAAATGTTTACATTTGAGCCTACAAGAATTCCACTTCCCACTCGAGAAAACATGTTGCAGTAAATTGTAAATGTTTGTTTTACAAAACACACACATGCACACACACCAACTACAGTAGGAGTTCAAGGACCATTAATCAAATCAAATCAACTTTATTTATAAAGCACATTTAAAATTTACCACTGGGGTAGCCAAAGTGCTGTACAATGGGGAGGTTAAAAGATAATACGAGAACCGAGCAAACACAACACAAACAGAGCACGATAAAAAATAAATAACTAAAATAAATAGAACATAAAAACAGGTTCACAGCAGGTGTATTATGGGGCGCCATAGCAGGATGGATATCACTCAGTGTTAAAAGCCATGGAATAAAAGTATGTTTTTAAGAGAGATTTAAAAACAGGAAGAGAGGAGGCCTGTCTAACACTCAGAGGTAGGTCGTTCCAGAGCTTGGGAGCAGCAGGGGCGAAAGCTCTGTCACCTTTAAAAAAAAATAGCTACCGGTACTAAATTAATCCAAAGTCACTCACAAGTTACTCAATACTTGAGCTTTTTTATTTTATTTTTTTTATTTTTATTTTTTTTTATAGAATATTTGCTTATTCTTACTGAAGTCATTATTTGGACAAGTTATTTGTACTTGTACTTGAGTCACTTACTCTAAAGTAACGATACTCTTACTTAAGTACAATGTTTGGTTAGTCTACCCACCTCTGCAAACAGTGGCATACAAAACAAAGAAATTGCTGTCAGTGCAGTACAAGAATGTTTGTCATGTAAGACATTTTTAAGCAGTGCCACAGAACATCTATAATTATAATTATTAATTATTATAATTATCAATAATAACTTCATTGGTCCACCAATCTCTTATGTGAGGCTATAAAGGCTCTTATATGTCAATAGACAGGTGTCATTTGCTGCTGCTGACCCTTGCCCTGCACTTTGGACACTGCTGGTTTACAGCTTTTTATTTTATTCTATCTTTTTGAATAGAAAACTGCAAGTTCGCTTGTGGCAATTTGAACAGTGTTGTGAATTTCTATTTTGTTTTTTTGTCAATTAAAATGTTCTCTTGGCTGAAGTGCAGGATTAATAATACAGCTTGTGGTCATGTTCTTGATCCAGCACTCTGTTTCTGTCTTATTCTCCTGCATTTGTTCATTTACATATTCCACCTGAAGTACTCAGAAACCGAGACATTAACGACGAAAGAGGGTCTAGAGGCTATGGATTCACTCCCGCTAGTCAAAGGCTGGGCTGAAATATTTTTGTCCGCCTAGATCTCAGGTTTTACGCTGAATGTCTCGCCTTTGCCTACACTTTAAGGCTTGTGGAGGTGCATCACAACGTTCAATCTACACTTCCTGTCTCTCCGCCTAGATCTCAGATTGTATGCTGAATGTGTCGCCCTTGCGTACGCCTTCAGGCTTGTGGAGGTGCATCACTACGTTCAATGTACACTTCCTGTCCCTCCGCCTAGATCTGGGATTCTATGCTAAACGTCTCGCCCTTGCATACGCCCTCAGGCTTGTGGAGGTGCATCACAACGTTCAATGTACACTTCCTGTCCCTCACTATAAATGTGACCGTGTGGGATATCGGTACTTGGGTGTACTGAGGCGCTATACTGTAAAATCGTAATTAGGGATGATGTTTGATAAGAAATGATTGAGTTCGAGCCCATTATTTAATCCTCTTAACGAACCGATTCCTTATCGATTCTCTTATCGAATCCAGATAGGTTGTTGTATATGGAAAAAAACACAATATTTGGTTTAACAAAAGCTCACTTTTATTTCAGAAGAAAAAAATAAAATAAATAAATAAATATTGACTGTTATCCCCCTAGAAAAAAATAAAAAATAAATATTGACTGTTGTTACCCAAAGTATATTAAGTGGGATTTTTCAGAAAAACAAATATATACAGTAACACAAAAACAACCTGTCTCTGTGATCACTATAGGTGTATAAATAATAATATAGTGTTATATAAAATCAGTCCCTTGGGCACAAAACTGAAAATAATACAGCTCTCCAAAAAGTGCACTTCTGCTGCTATTGGAACATACTAACTACACACACAGGCAGACAGCTAACAAACAATCCAAGACATCTAATAACGTTCCAAAGCAGATTAATCCATTTAGGCTCTTTATTGTTGTTGATCTTGCTTTGTCTTTTCCTATCTTTACTTTTGTCTTGCACTGGACTGTTATTTATTTTATTTTTTTTAAACTGAAATACACACTGACAAATGTATAAGCTATGTGATTCAATTAACATACTGAAATGTAATACACAATATGTAAATATTAGCTTCACACAAATATACAGTGCTATCATCAAACAAATACTTCTGAGTATTGAAACTATTTCGATAGTGGAAATACACGACTGGCAGCCATTCTAAGTCCTCAAAACAGCCATTAAAAATCGTTTTTCAATAAACATCTTTGTATCAAATTTAACCACTTTCCACCTTAATATTGAGTTACATAAACAAGTTAAACCGTTTACTTACAGACTTATCTTTTCCAAGACTTGTAAGAGCTAACACAACTTGTATACTTCTCAATTGTCTCATGAACTGAACTGACGTCGCCAACCCGGAAGTGCCCAAACTAATGACGCGTAGTGTTTTCATATCGCCACAAGGTGTCAGTAAGTATCTACAATCAAAAGGTCATAACATTGCCGTCCCACAGGCCATTACCTGTGAGACGGGATTCGTTCCCAGGGATTCGAATAAAGAACCAATTTTTTTTCCTTTACTATAGTGGCCTCGATATCGGGAACCGGTTCTCAAAAAGGGATTCGAGTCCATGGAATCGGTTCTTTTCTTATCGAACAACCGGGAGAACCGGTTTCGAACATCATCCCTAATTGTAATACAGGTACCTGTAGTGTTACATACGTGTGTTAAAAAAAAAAAAAAGTTGATTTAGTATTTCATTAAGAATGAAAGTGAATCCTAAATTATTAAAACTTTTATAATAAACAACATTAGAACTTATCTCGGAAATCAGTCGATTTTTTTCTTAACCACCGTGGAATTATTTGTCCAAAGCCAGATGGCCTCTAAGGCCATTGAGTGTCCAGAGGCTCATATCTGCCCGCAGTGATCCAAAACCCGTGTTTTCCCAGCTTAGCTGACTGGGGGGGTCGCGCAACAATAACAACATGTGCTGGGATCACACACTCTGCTCTAGCGACTCCCTGGGAAACTTTTGAGAAACATTATTAGTTTGCATATTTCCATGACAGGGGATTGTGTGCAGTATTTGGTAGGCCTCACTCTCGGTCGTGTTGGATCTAAAATATCACCATCAAGATGGCGGCTACACAGCATATCCGTGCCGGTGTACACATGGCTCATTAATTGGCGCTTCACTGCCAACATGAACACCTCTGTTCCCTGTGCAGCTTTGTATTATGGATGAGTCTTAACTCTTAATCAATGTTTCCTTGTGCGGATATTTGCTCTGGGAAACAATCAAACAACAGATCCTGTGGTTGAACTTCTATTATTTGTCTTGTCCATGTCACCAGGTTCATTTCCAGTCTTGTTTTTTTTTCTTTTCTTTTTTTAGTTTCAGCAATATGTAGTAGGGATGTCCCGATCCAGGTTTTTGCACTTCCGATCCGATACCGATATTGTTTTTGCATTTCCGATCCGATACCGATACTGACCGATACCGATACTGACATATCCGAGCATGCATTAAAGTTTAAAATTATTTAGCCTACTTAGTTGTCAGAATCATGTTGAAAAGGGTTTTAGTACTCTTGATAACAACTAGCCAGCTGAATTAGGGGAGTTTGAATAATACACAACGGTTGGTAACAAGAAACTGACCTGTTTATTCAAGGATAAACACAAAATAGACAAAATTATACATGACAAACAGAAATGGCATCATTGAACTAGGACTGGGCGATATGGCCTTTTTTTGATATTGCGATATTTTAAGGCCATATTGCGATACACGATATATATCTCGATATTTTGCCTTAGCCTTGAATGAACACTTGATGCATATAATCACAGCAGTATGATGATTCTATGTGTTTTGATTGATTGATTGAGACTTTTATTAGTAGGTTGCACAGTGAAGTACATATTCCGTACAATTGACCACTAAATGGTAACACCCCAATAAGCTTTTCAACTTGTTTAAGTTAATCCACTTAAATTGATTCATGATACAGATATATACTATCAGATATACTATCATCATAATACAGTCATCACACAAGATAATCACATTGAATTATTTACATTATTTATAATCCAGGGTGTGGAGGGGGGCGCCTGATGTAGGGGTCAAAAAGACAGCCAAAAGAGTTTGATATGAGAATAAATCTAAAGTTAAAATATAGGGTAGAAATGCACCCATTTGCAGGAAATGTAGTCTTGATTTTCAAAATGTTCTTTCAAGGCTTACATGTCTACATTAAAACATTCTTCTTCATACTGCATTAATATATGCTACTTTTAAACTTTCATGCAGAGAAGGAAATCACAACTAAAAAAATCACTATTTTTTTCATACGGTGTTGATGTGGACATTTTTGCCTCGGCATTTTGATGGTGTGGACGTGTGGCACCGAATGGAGATAAGCGTCTCGACAGACGTCACAATATTTGAACAATGATGATGAAAACTGTTTTCTCTGTCGTGTCCGTGTGTCGAAAATTGTTATGCGCTTATTTTTTTATTTGATTTTGTGCGTGGCATAGATTTGCTATGCGCAGAGGACGCTTAAACAGTGCGCAATTGCCCAGGCGCGCACCTTAGAAGGAGCGTTGCTCGCACGGCTGCGCTAGCATCACAGCTAACGTTAGCCGTGCTGCTACCTCTCTGCTGGGAGAGGACGTATACATATGTGACGTATGACATGACAGTATGTGACGTGTGTAAGAAGGTGCGCTTGCTGTCTGTGAGAGGGAGACATAGGAAAGAGTGAGAAGAGCCTGTCGTGTAATGCCAGCAGCTAAAAGCAACTGCGTGAGAATTCACAGACCTGTGGATGTGTTGAAGGTGTGCTGGAAAATGCGGAACGGAAATTAGGAAGCAGCAGAAAAGTGGAATGTATTATTTAAATCGGTGCGTTGGAAAACACGGACCGGAGTTTTTTTTTTAAACTGGATCTGGATCTGCATTTTCCCATGCCTTGCCGATACGCAATTTTTTGGCAAATATCGGCAGCCGATCCGATCCAAATATCGGATCGGGACATCCCTAATATGTATGCAATGAAACTGGTATTGCGAGTCAGTTTACTTAAACCTTCTTATTTTTTTTTTTGTTCATTTCCAGGAAGGACGAGAACAATATGAGCTGGCGGCCACCTCTGAGCAGGGAGGCAAAAAGAAGGCGAAAGGGAAGAAGAAGGAGAAAGACATGGATGAATTAAAGAAGGAAGTGGACATGGTGAGTGTCTGGTTGTTTAGGAGGATGACTGGACAGCTTCCAATGAGCCTCCATTCTTTTTCCTGTCAAAGCTCCCCTTTGTTGTCTGTGTTGTACATCTTTTTCCATACATCCTTCCCTCCTCATTTTGTCTTGTCGTTCCTTATCCATTCACAAACTCGGATTGGCGGTGGATATAAAACCATGATGCCAATGCGTAATGTGCTGTAAATGTCGTCGATATTTGACGCTTACGTCTTGTTTTCTTTGCTTGTTTTTGCAGGATGATCACAAGCTGACCTTGGATGAGCTCAATCGGAAATATGGAACAGACCTCACCAATGTGAGATGTGTTTCTCTCCACATTTTTATATAGCTTTGCCTGCAAGATGATAGACACCTCCTGTTTGCCAACAACACAATCTGCTTCAAAGTAATTTATATGCGCGGTAAAAGTGCTGAGATTCAGCTCAAGTACAACAGCTCCTTCAAACCAAGAGGGATAATTTCAGCATTGAATAAATGAAGGATTTTTGTTGATGCCTTGTTACCAAAAAGCATTGACTTTGTTGAGACTGGGCTTGCACGATTTTAACATAAAACTAATCTTTGCGATACTGATGATATATGTAAATTTGGTCGATGATAGAGCTTTTGACATTATCGTTATAGATAATTCATGTGCACTGCTTGCTTATCTGTTTTTTATCCAGTGCTTTCATGCCTTTTTATTTCTATTTTTAGGGCCCGCAATGGCCCATTGCAAAAGGACTCCCACAGGGAGTCCTTATGCAATGGGACATAAGGACCTATTGAATTTCTAAGGTTTTATTATTATTATTATTATTATTATTATACCGGCCGCCTCTTCGAGCACTAATTTGACCCACTTAACATGCTTCAAAACTCACCAAATTTGACCCACACATCAGGACCTGCGAAAATTGTCTTTTAATAAAAAAACCAAACTGCAAAAATCAAAATTGCGCTCTAGCGCCCCCTAGGAAAAAAAAAAACTAGACTGCCTGTAACTCCCACTAGGAAGGTCGGAAAGACATGAAACAAAATCCTCTATGTAGGTCCTAACTTTCATAATGGTACATTTTCGGGCTAGAATCAACAGGTTAGTTGGCAATTCCCCCTTCAAGACAAAAAAGTACTAAAAACAGTCACTTTTGCCTCTTTGAGCTGTAATTTGACCCCCTTAACATGCTTCAAAACTCACCAAACTGAACACACACATCAGGACTGGCTAAAACTGTGCTCTAATGAAAAAACCTAACCCCAAATTTCAAAATTGTGCTCTACAGCAATTTTTTTTATTAAACGCACAAAAAACTGCTCCTCGGAAGAAAAAAATTACAAAACTGCCTGTAACTCCCACTGGGAAGGTCGGAGAGACATGAAACAAAAACCTCTCCGTAGGTCTCACTTAGACCTACATTTCATAAATTGACAACCCCCAGCAAAAATCAACAGCAAGTTTGCTATTCCCCCTTCAAAACAATTATTTTGTAAAAACCGGTCACCTTCCTTCAAAAACTATCTCCTCTGAGCGCGTTTGTCGTTTCGGCTTCAAACTAACACAGGAGAGAGATTAAACCCTTGTGCATAAATTAACAGAACAGTTTTTTTATAACTGCTCCGGTTTTGATTTTATGAGCCTTCAAAGAACCGCTGCGCTGATGCTGCTGCACTGCTGTTTTTGTAAGATGGCTGCTTAAAAGCAGGAAGCACCAACGTGCCCACACAATGCAGACAAGGTAGGTACACTAGACAAAAGTCTTGGGACACTTCAGACTAAAAGTACACAAAAGTATTGGGACACTTAGGACTAGCACCTGCCAAATACGCGGGCCCGAACAACGCTGCTTGCAGCTTTAATTATCTATGTTTCTGTTTGTGTGTCATGATTTCATTTCTATTTTAATTTTTTATTATATATTCTTACTTTCTATTTTTATTTTTATACTTTGTAGCACTTTGAGATTTTAACAAATGTAAAGTGTGTTATAAATGCAATTCATTATTATTATTATGTTAAATACACATTCTCGCTGTGTCCTGCAAATTTGACAGTTGCAAACAAACGAATGCGCCCTCTATGCACTGTATAATTTTTGCTAGCAGTTAATGTCCCTCCCTCCACAGTGCGAAGCCACTTCTAAGTCGGCAATAGTCACCTAAATGATGGCAAATAAACTAAGTTACTTACAAGAATAATTCCTAGAGGACGAGGAATAACTGAACATGTTACACTCCACAGCGTAGGAGGATTTGCCAATACAGTGCGTGATTTTCTGTTACGTCTCCCTAAGAAGAAGAAAAAAAAAAAAAGTGCCCCCTCCTGACTACAAATAGTATACCGTATTTTTCGGACTATAAGTCAAAGTTTTTTTCATAGTTTGGCCGGGGGTGCGACTTATACTCAGGAGCGACATATGTGTGAAATTATTAACACATTACCGTAAAATATCAAATAATATTATCTCATTCACATAAGAGACTAGACGTATAATATTTCATGGGATTTAGCGATTAGGAGTGACAGATTGTTTGGTAAACGTATAGCATGTTCTATATGTTATAGTTATTTGAATGACTCTTACCATAATATGTTACGTTAACAGACCAGGCACATTCTCAGTTGGTTATTTATGCCTCATATAACGTACACTTATTCAGCCTGTTGTTCACTATTCTTTATTTATTTTAAATTGCCTTTCAAATGTCTATTCTTGGTGTTGGGTTTTATCAAATAAATTTCCCCCAAAAATGCGACTTACCGTATTTTCCGCACTATAAGGCGCACCGGATTATTAGCCGCACCTTCAATGAATTACATATTTCATAACTTTGTCCACCAATAAGCCGCCCCGGATTTTAAGCCGCGCCTACGCTGCGCTAAAGGGAATGTCAAAAAAACAGTCAGATAGTTCAGTCAAACTTTAATAATATATTGAAAACCAGCGTTCTAACAACTCTGTCCCAAAATGTACGCAAATGTGCAATCACAAACATAGTAAAATTCAAAATGGTGTAGAGCAATAGCAACATAATGTTGCTCGAACGTTAATGTCACAACACACAAAATAAACATAGCGCTCACCTTCTGAAGTTATTCTTCATTCGTAAATCCTTCGAATTCTTCGTCTTCGGTGTCCGAATTGAAAAGTTGCGCAAGCGTGGGATCCAAAAATGGCCGGCTCCGTCTCGTCGAAGTCATCGGATTCAGTGTCGCTGTTGTTGTGCAGCAGTTCTGTGAATCCTGCCTTCCGGAAAGCTCGGACCACAGTTGTGACCGAAATATCTGCCCAGGCATTTACGATCCACTGGCAAATGTTGGCGTATGTCGTCCGGCGCTGTCTGCCCGTCTTAGTGAAGGTGTGTTCGCCTTCGGAGCTGTGTGAAAAAAGCCACCCGGCCTCTTCGCGTAAACTTCCCTTAACCACTCGCTCATCTTTTCTTCATCCATCCATCCCTTCGAGTTAGCTTTTATGATGACGCCGGCTGGAAAGGTCTCTTTTGGCAAGGTCTTCCTTTTGAATATCACCATGGGTGGAAGTTAGCATGGCAAGCTAGAACCACAGTGAAGGATGACTTCTCATTCCCTGTGGTGCGAATATTCACCGTACGTGCTCCCGTTCCACAGTGCGGTTCACAGGAATATCAGTTGCTGTGAAATACGGTAGTAATCCGTGTGCGGATGGAGAGATTGCGTCTTTTTATGAACCGGATCCTTGTCGCTTAGTAGGAGCCATTTTGTGGTCTTTACAGATGTAAACAGGAAATGAAACGTACGGTGATATCCGCGCGTTTTTTCTTCTTCTTCCGGGGGCGGGTGGTTGCTTACAGTAGAAGAAGAAGCGCTTCCTGTTCTATGGGGGCGGGTGCTTTCCTTGGCGGTTGCTTGCGTAGAAGAAGAAGCGCTTCCTGTTCTACCGGGAAAAAAGATGGCGGCTGTTTACCGAAGTTGCGAGATCGAAACTTTATGAAAATGAATCGTAATAAAGCGCACCGGGTTATAAGGCGCACTGTCAGCTTTTGAGAAAAATTGTGGTTTTTAGGTGCGCCTTATAGTGCGGAAAATACGGTATATATGTTTTTTTCCTTCTTTATTATGCATTTTTGGCCGGTGCGACTTATACTCCGGAGCGACTTATACTCCGGAAAATACGGTGTATCGTTATCGCAGGACGCTGCAATATATATCACGATACTAGATTTTAGGCCATCACAACTTCGAAGATATTTTAGATTTTACACCTCCTGAAGTTAACATCCTGACGAGCCTCTATTCATGCAAATTTGCTTCTGGGCATGCAATGAAGATCAAGGAGAATAGATAATCAGTGTCTTTATACATGGGGTCTCCTAGAACTGCACATGCATGTGTCCCTGCACATGCAGTGGCAAAGTGAATAATTTATCAGCCGCAAAAGCCCCATTCTGTCCTGATTTTTTTCAACGACACTACTTTATCTTCTCCCTTCACCTCCTCTCTGTGCTGATTAAGGAGGGGGTGACCCTTTTTTTTCTGTTGCTATGCAAATAGTAGCACCTTTGGTCCCCCTGAACATTAATATGTGCCAGTGCATTGGCATGTTCACAATGAGCTGCACAATAACTGAAGTTCTTTATGGTTAATTGATTGATCTGTGGGTGAAAATGGTGAGAAGATGGAAAACTCTAGAGCTTACTCTCTCCTTAGGGTTTGACTAGTGCTAAGGCAGCTGAGAATCTGGCCCGAGATGGGCCCAACGCCCTCACTCCTCCCCCAACCACCCCAGAGTGGGTCAAGTTTTGCAAACAGGTAACCCCTTTCTCCAAACTATCGTATGCTTTGTTATATTTTTGTCTGAGAAATGCATGCAAGTTCTGAGGCTGTCTTTGCTTTATGTAGATGTTTGGAGGTTTCTCCATGCTCCTGTGGACTGGGGCGATCCTCTGTTTCTTGGCCTACGGTATCCAGGCAGCCATGGAGGATGAACCCGCCAATGATAACGTATGAACTGTTCTACAAAAGGCGAAATGAAGCAGCTGGTTATTAAAAAGGTGATCAAGGTCTAAATGTTGTTTATTTGCAGTTGTACTTGGGTGTTGTGCTTTCTGCTGTTGTCATCATCACTGGTTGCTTCTCCTACTACCAAGAGGCCAAAAGTTCCAAGATCATGGACTCCTTTAAAAACCTAGTCCCACAGGTGCCCGTTTATTTTCTTTTACTGTCTATTTGCATCTTATTTGTACTACAACACATTTTTAAATGGGAACCGCACTTATTTTTAATTTTGCCCATCATCCACAACACATGTTTTAATAGTAAAAACTGCTAGGAAAAGGCGGCTTGCAATTAAAGTAATATGGATATGATTTATTCCATCTATAAAGCCCTATAAAACTGTCCAACACAGTTTTATATACAGGTACTTGCTGTAAGTATGTGTGTGTGTATATATATATATATATATATATTATATTATATGTATGTATGTGTGTATGTGTGTATATATATATATATATATATATATATATATATGTATGTGTGGGAAAAAAATCACAAGACTATTTCATCTCTACAGGCCTGTTTCATGAGGGGGGGTACCCTCAATCATCAGGAGATTTTAATGGGAGCATTCGCATACCATGGTTTATATAGGGCACAGAGTGGGTGGGTACAGGCTGGCCTAGGGGCGTGGTGATTGGCTCATGTGTTACCTAGGAGGTGTTTCCGTCTATGGCGGCATGTTGTTACAATTTCGCTGCGCTTGTTGAGGGATGACAGGTCTGGACGGTAAATAATAAACAGTTTCTCTTTCAAGCATAGGTTGCATCTTTTATTACCACTATTGTAAGGTGTGCTGGATGCAAGAATTTGCCATGTTATTGAATATTCAACATTATTGTCTTTGAGACAATATGTTGTCTTTAAGACAACATTATTGTCTTAATGTTGAATATTCAATAACATGGCAAATTCTTGCATCCAGCACACCTTACAATAGTGGTAATAAAAGATGCAACCTATGCTTGAAAGAGAAACTGTTTATTATTTACCGTCCAGACCTGTCATCCCTCAACAAGCGCAGCGAAATTGTAACAACATGCCGCCATAGACGGAAACACCTCCTAGGTAACACATGAGCCAATCACCACGCCCCTAGGCCAGCCTGTACCCACCCACTCTGTGCCCTATATAAACCATGGTATGCGAATGCTCCCATTAAAATCACATTGAGGGTACCCCCCCTCATGAAACAGGCCTGTAGAGATGAAATAGTCTTGTGATTTTTTTCCCACACATACATATATTGCGCTCTACTACGGTATCGAGCACTATTTTTTGGATAACCTTATTAAGATATATATATATATATATATATATATATATATATATATATATATATATATATATATATATATATATATATATATATATATATATATATATACACATATACTCTAGAAAGAGGTTCCGCAGCCTCCGAAGCAGAACCTCCGGGTTCTGTAACAGCTTCTTCCCTCAGGCCGTAAGACTCTTGAACGCATCATAATTAAATTATCCCCTCAACTCCCCCCAAAATGGATTAACTCGCTGGAATAAAAAAGACAATATAACATACATCCATAAAGGTGGACGCATGTGAAAAAGTGCAATATATCTATCTGTACAGTAATCTATTTATTTATTTATATATATTTATATCTATTTATTTATTTTATATATATATTATATTTATTATTTATATATATTTATTTATTTATTTATATATGCACCTTATTGCTTTTTTTATCCTGCACTACCATGAGCTTATGTAACGAAATTTCGTTCTTATCTGTGCTGTAAAGTTCAAATTTGAATGACAATAAAAAGGAAGTCTAAGTCTAAGTCTATAATGTAGTAACAGGCACATTCATGATAAGACTGTAATACTTACAGTATTTTGGTAATTTTAAGCATTACCATATATTATTTCCTGGGTATATTGATTTCATAGAGCGCACACAGCATTGGTAGTGTTTGTTACTACGCGCACTGTGAAAGCAATGTCAACAAAAATATAGAGAGCACTTTCTGGTTTTGCTACTACTAATTGCAGACTTTGTGAGAGCCTAGGAGCATTATCATGTAGCACTATTGCTAAATCTTTAAAATAAGAACGTAAAATGGTGACTTAGAATGTTTACTGAAATGCCGACTGATGGGATGGTTGTATCTTTCAGCACAAGACTTGTGCTCTCCATGAGCTGGTAAAGTCAGAATAATCCTCTCTCCTCAGATAAAACAAATAATTCCTAGCATTGTTGCAATGGTTGAGAGCCATATAGTTTCAAGTTGGTAGCATGTGGATTTTCAAACTTCCAGTCTTTCTACTACAGGTAAGAGTCATGATTTATAAACTAGCATTAACTTTTCCTAACTGAAAGGCAATAGAAAAGAAGCAGTTTAAGCTCATTTTTCATTTTATGACGGATCGGAACCAACGTTATTGGCACCTCAAGCTAGTAGCTAGCTTCTTGCTAGTGGTTGGAGAAGCAGTGAAAGCAATGAAGAGTTCCTCTGTTTTGGCTCTTACAATCACAATGTTGCTATAGCTTGCTTAATATGAAGGACATGGCATGTAAAAGGAGTGTTGTTTGCCGTTGTTGGATGTTTTTTAAGAGCACTTTATAGACCAGGGGTCGGCAACCCGCGGCTCCGGAGCCGCATGCGGCTCTTTGATCACTCTGATGCGGCTCAGCAGCTTACTTGCTGAACCCCCCAATTTTCCCGTGAGACTTCCGGATTTCAGTGCCTCTCACAGAAAACTCACGGGATTAATATTCACCGATTTTCACCCTTACGGCTATAATAAGGGCGTGCCATGAAGGTACAACATTTGGCGCCCTCTACAATCTGTATTAACAGCGTGCCAGCCCAACATTTGTTATATAATATACATCTTCTGCTTGCACACGTACGTAACAGCAAGGCATACTTGGTCAACAGCCACACAGGTTACACTGACGGTGACCATATAAAACAACTTTATCACTCTTACTAATAATGCGCCACACTTTGAACCAAAACCAAACAAGAATGACAAACACATTTCAGGAGAACATCTGCACCTTAACACAACATAAACACAACAGAACAAATACCCAGAATCCCATGCAGCCCTGACTCTTCCGGGCTACATTATACACCCCTGCTACCACCAAACCCCGCCCCCACCCCAAGCCTGCTCCCTCACACATCAACCTCCCCCCCCCCCCCTCTCTCTCTCTGTGCGTCGGTTGAGGTGTGCGGGGTTTGGTAGCGGGGGTGTATAATGTATCCCGGAAGAGTTAGGGCTGCATGGGATTCTGGGTATTTGTGCTGTTGTGTTACGGTGCAGATGTTCTCCCGAAATGTGTTTGTCATTCTTGTTTGGTGTGGGTTCACAGTGTGGCGCATTATTAGTAAGAGTGTTAAAGTTGTTTTTATACCGCCACCGTCAGTGTAACCTGTGTGGTTGTTGACCAAGTATGCCTTGCTGTCACCTACGTGAGCAAGCGGAAGCTACATTCAACATGTGGCTGATCAGGCACGCTGGTTGTAGTGGGCGCTATATGCTGTACCATCACGGCACGCATGACGCTGACAAGCGCTATTCATTTAAACCCGCGTGCCGCACCAGCTTAAAAATTCCATAAAAAGGTGTGGGCAGCGTGTCTGAGACCCCTGGTTTATACATCGCACAAAGCAAAAAAAACAACTTTGTATGCAGTGTTATTTCATTTAAAATTTAAAATTTTTTTGCGGCTCCCATTGTTTTCTATAATTTGTGAAACTGGTCAAAATGGCTCTTTGACTGGTAAAGGTTGCCGACCCCTATTATAGACAAAGTAGATGGATTCCATTACTTGCATTGTCTGCTGCCTCATACCAGGAGTAGTCTTTAATTTTTGGTAGGCAGAAAGACATGTGTTCTTGTCTCGCATAAAAATTTTGGATTTTGGGCAAAATACGAAAAAAGTGCAATTCCCCTTTAATGTTTCATAATTTACAGATAAAACCGATTCTTAAGTGTCTGTGTCCATCGTGCCTGTCTCATAGCAAGCACTGGTTGTCCGTGATGGTGAAAAGATGAGCATCAATGCCGAGGTGGTAGTGGTTGGAGATTTAGTGGAGGTTAAAGGTGGAGACAGGATCCCTGCCGATCTAAGGATTATTTCTGCTCATGGCTGCAAGGTAAAAAGACTGGGGAAAAAAAGGTAATTTTTTCTGTTGTGTTTGTGCTATAATTCACAATGTGATTATTCCTAGGTGGACAACTCCTCCCTGACGGGTGAATCGGAGCCTCAGACCCGAACTCCAGATTTCTCCAATGAGAACCCTCTGGAGACCAGGAACATTGCCTTCTTTTCCACCAATTGTGTAGAAGGTAGCAACCAAGCTTCTGTCGAGCAAACAGAAGTTAAGAGTGTTCAAAGAAGAGCAATACACCCATGAAAATGTGAATCTTTTCGACCTTTCCAACAGGAACTGCCCGAGGTATCGTGATCAGCACTGGTGATCGAACAGTCATGGGTCGTATTGCCACGCTTGCCTCCGGACTTGAAGTTGGGCGCACCCCCATTTCCATCGAGATTGAGCACTTCATCCATATCATCACTGGTGTTGCTGTCTTCCTGGGCGTGTCCTTCTTTGTCCTCTCTCTCATCCTTGGGTATTCTTGGTTGGAGGCTGTCATCTTTCTCATTGGCATCATTGTAGCCAACGTGCCAGAGGGTCTCCTGGCTACCGTTACTGTGAGTTCTTGCATTACACTTATAAACCTTCTCTGGCCTCCAGGTCTCTAAACAGGTCTCTCTTCTCCAGGTTTGTCTGACACTGACTGCCAAGCGTATGGCCAAGAAGAACTGCTTGGTAAAGAACCTGGAAGCTGTGGAGACCCTGGGGTCCACCTCTACCATCTGCTCGGACAAGACCGGCACCTTGACCCAGAATAGGATGACAGTGGCTCACATGTGGTTTGACAACCAGATCCATGAGGCTGACACCACTGAGAACCAGAGCGGGACTTCCTTCGACCGAAGCTCCGCCACATGGGCTGCTCTAGCCAGAATTGCTGGCCTCTGTAACCGTGCTGTTTTCCTGGCAGAGCAGAGCAGTGTTCCAATCCTGAAGGTAGGATTGTTGTTTTCATATTCTTTCCGCTTTGAAATTGACAACAAAGCCATATTCCGCAGGGACATAATTAACTTGTGTAACAAAAATCCCGAATGTTATTTTCCAATAATAGTAAGAGTGGTGTTGGATGTTAATTCCAATGTTTGTTGGCCTCACTCCTGTTTTATAACAGCAAATATAAACAGTGCCACTAATAACCTTAGTGCTTTTTATCCTCTCTAGTTTTCATGAAAAATAGTTGGATATTTCCTTCCTTACATTTCTACCACTCTTTATCGTTCCCATCTGCAAGGCTTGCACTTTGTGTTAATGGCAGGTGGTTAATGTTTTCTTCTCCAGAGAGATGTGGCTGGTGATGCATCCGAGTCCGCCCTCCTCAAATGTATTGAGCTGTGCTGTGGATCAGTCCAAGAAATTAGGGAGAAAAATACCAAAATATCAGAAATCCCTTTCAACTCCACCAACAAGTACCAGGTAGATGGAGAGGCCAGTTTAGAATGAGAAAGTGTCTGAATGCTCCAACTAATGCTCCAACTGTTCCCAGCTGTCTATACACAAAAATTCCGCGGCTGAAAGCGAGTCCAACCATCTGCTGGTCATGAAAGGTGCCCCTGAGAGGATATTAGACCGCTGCTCCTCCATCATGATGCAGGGTAAAGAACAGCCTTTGGATGATGAGATGAAAGACGCCTTCCAGAACGCCTACCTGGAACTGGGAGGTTTGGGCGAGAGAGTGCTGGGTAAGGACAAGTGGAATTGTGAAACTCATTATTCATGCAGCAAAAAGACTGATGAGCTATTATTTTTTTAAGGTTTCTGCCATTTCAACCTGCCGGATGACCAGTTCCCAGAGGGCTTTGCTTTCGACACCGAAGAGGTGAACTTCCCTACGGAGAACCTGTGCTTCATCGGCCTCATGTCCATGATCGACCCTCCTCGAGCCGCCGTACCTGATGCTGTCGGCAAATGCAGGAGCGCTGGAATCAAGGTATGCTTTTGGTACTCCACTATTTTAGTCAATAAAGCTTTGCTGTTTTACAAGATTTGACACTTCTTTTTTTAGGTGATCATGGTAACCGGTGATCATCCAATCACAGCAAAGGCCATCGCTAAGGGTGTGGGTATAATTTCTGAAGGCAACGAGACCGTTGAGGACATCGCTGCACGCCTCAACATCCCAATTAATGAGGTCAACCCCAGGTACTGGTTGAAGGAAACCCAGATACATACCATCTTTATGTCTCATCCAGAGTACATCAACCCCCACGTAATTAAAATATCATATATAATTCCACACATACTATCTTTCAGTGCATGCAGAACTTTGAATAAGTGAATAAGTGACCTAAAGTTTGCTATAGGGACGCGAAGGCCTGTGTTGTCCACGGTGGGGACCTGAAGGATCTGAGCCCTGAGCAGCTTGATGACATCCTCAAGTACCACACTGAGATTGTCTTTGCCAGAACCTCACCACAGCAGAAACTGATCATTGTGGAGGGCTGCCAGCGACAGGTGCAAAATTCAGTAGTCTCTGTGCGACATTAACACCCAAGAATCTGTTCCGCAAAATCTCTATTGGTCTTTGCTCCTTCCTCACCCTGCAGGGAGCCATTGTTGCCGTGACTGGTGATGGCGTCAATGACTCTCCAGCTCTGAAGAAGGCCGATATCGGGGTCGCCATGGGGATTGCTGGATCTGATGTCTCCAAGCAAGCTGCTGACATGATCCTGCTGGATGACAACTTTGCTTCCATTGTGACAGGAGTGGAAGAAGGTGACTTGTCGCCCCCAAGCTGACTAAGCTAAACATATATTTATTAATGAACATTTGTCTTCTAATGATCAGGTCGTTTGATCTTTGACAACTTGAAGAAGTCTATCGCTTACACTCTGACCAGTAACATCCCTGAGATCACCCCGTTCCTCCTCTTCATCTGTGCCAGCATCCCCCTCCCTCTGGGAACTGTCACCATCCTCTGTATCGACCTGGGAACTGACATGGTGGGTGTCTTCTTGAGTTGCTGTTGTAGGTTTGAGTTGTGTCTGTGCATAGCTAAGGTCTGTAATTTGTGGCCCAGGTTCCCGCTATCTCATTGGCTTACGAAGCAGCCGAGAGCGACATTATGAAGAGGCAGCCCAGAAACCCCAAAACAGACAAACTGGTGAACGAGAGGCTCATCAGCATCGCCTATGGACAGATTGGTAATGTTTATAATCCAAACTAATAATTCTGTATATTTTGCGAGATTCTTCTGGCGGCTATTTATCAAAGTCCTAGATAACTAGAAGAGCAGCACACACCAGAAATAGGCCAATGCTGATAGAGAGCTGTGTGTTTGGAAATGATCACCTCTTTGGTCGCGAAGACACAAATAGGTTGGAGTCGAGCTATACCTTTTTATAAATAAAATACAATCAGGCAACAGGCATATACTGAACATAAGCTGTATTATTCCTTTATTTTTTTAACATAATTTAGTGCACGGGATCCTCCATTTACTAACTTAAGTGGTTCTTGAACATGGTTTGTAAATAGAAAAGTGCGTATATGAAAGCAATTTTCTTCATAAGAAACCATGTAAACGTGAAGAATGGGTTCCAGCCAATGTTCCCTCTAATTTTTATGTGTAAGCAGTGAGCAACACTGTGGCCACAAAAGCAGCACACCTGTCCCAAACCTGACTAAATAACAAGTTAAATGTTTTATTATTATAAACAAAGGACAGCAGTAAAATTCCATTACATTATTTTCTAATACAAGTGTTTTGACCCACTTACAATGACGATAACGAAAAATATTGTTTTTCATGAGCTGTGTACTAGTATTGTACTTCTGGGTGGAGGTCCTGCTTTGGAAATAATTTGTACCCCTTTCAGATATCGCATTTAGTTCCCATTAAAACATTCACATTTTGCACAATGAGACGTAAGCTTGCGATCATGTGTACATTAATTTCTGTTTGTAAAATATATATTTTTATTAGTATTTCTTTAATGTAAAACACCATTTCATGATTAATATTTGTAAATTGAGATTCTTAATAAATGACACTAGAATAAGCACATTTTATTGGTAAATCATAATGTAACGACCTAGAATTACACATTATGTGTGGTGGAGTTGTCTTTTTGTGTGGCTGCAAATGCATCACTGGCTAAGTGCCATATGTGCATGTGTTGGCGCAAGTGAGAAAGAGCAAGCGGCTGCTGTTTATATGACGGATGACAAAGTTGGTTTTGGTCGGGTTTGTGTGGCAGAAAAAGACCAGTTTTGCTAGATGGAAATGTTTTACCAATGTCTTTGGTCATGTGTTTATGGCCGACAATTAAGAGTTTTGTTCAATAAAGTGATCGATGGATGTCATGTCCTCCTTAAAGCGTCTCAACAGACAATAATTGAACAGTGATGACGAAAACTGTTTTCTCTGTTGTGGCCGCTTGTCAGTTACATTGAAAATTGTTATGCGCTTATTTTTTAATTTGATTTTGTGCGTGGCATAGATTCGCCGTGTGCAGAGAACGCGTGAGCAATGCGCAGTTGCAAAGGCGCACACCTTAGAGGGAATGTTGGTTCCAGCATCGACAAAAGTCCATATTTTTGTGAAAGTTGTACACTTTGAACACAATATAAAGTGTTAAACAGTACTGCTGGGTTCGCCAACCCGTCGTTCGCGATAGACAAGTCGATATTTGGGACCCTACCGGTCGATCGTAAAAGTATTAGAAAAAAATATGTTTTAATATGACATCAGTGATACCCCACGAAAGTGACAAACAGACACACCAACAGTTAGCTTCTACAGTTGTTGTGCCCAAAGTGCAGCACAGGGGCCTGTCACTTGTTTGTCATTGGCCCTATAGGCACATTACCAAAAAAACACCAATAAAAATTGTGAAAACAGCAAAAAGCACAATGAAAAAAACCCGAAATATATATATATATTTTACTACTCAATATGAGTCCAAACAAAGCAAAGATATATATATATATATATATATATACAGGTAAAAGCCAGTAAATTAGAATATTTTGAAAAACTTGATTTATTTCAGTAATTGCATTCAAAAGGTGTAACTTGTACATTATATTTATTCATTGCACACAGACTGATGCATTCAAATGTTTATTTCATTTAATTTTGATGATTTGAAGTGGCAACAAATGAAAATCCAAAATTCCGTGTGTCACAAAATTAGAATATTACTTAAGGCTAATACAAAAAAGGGATTTTTAGAAATGTTGGCCAACTGAAAAGTATGAAAATGAAAAATATGAGCATGTACAATACTCAATACTTGGTTGGAGCTCCTTTTGCCTCAATTACTGCGTTAATGCGGCGTGGCATGGAGTCGATGAGTTTCTGGCACTGCTCAGGTGTTATGAGAGCCCAGGTTGCTCTGATAGTGGCCTTCAACTCTTCTACGTTTTTGGGTCTGGCATTCTGCATCTTCCTTTTCACAATACCCCACAGATTTTCTATGGGGCTAAGGTCAGGGGAGTTGGCGGGCCAATTTAGAACAGAAATACCATGGTCCGTAAACCAGGCACGGGTAGATTTTGCGCTGTGTGCAGGCGCCAAGTCCTGTTGAACTTGAAATCTCCATCTCCATAGAGCAGGTCAGCAGCAGGAAGCATGAAGTGCTCTAAAACTTGCTGGTAGACGGCTGCGTTGACCCTGGATCTCAGGAAACAGAGTGGACCGACACCAGCAGATGACATGGCACCCCAAACCATCACCCAACCATGCAAATTTTGCATTTCCTTTGGAAATCGAGGTCCCAGAGTCTGGAGGAAGACAGGAGAGGCACAGGATCCACATTGCCTGAAGTCTAGTGTAAAGTTTCCACCATCAGTGATGGTTTGGGGTGCCATGTCATCTGCTGGTGTCGGTCCACTCTGTTTCCTGAGATCCAGGGTCAACGCAGCCGTCTACCAGCAAGTTTTAGAGCACTTCATGCTTCCTGCTGCTGACCTGCTCTATGGAGATGGAGATTTCAAGTTCCAACAGGACTTGGCGCCTGCACACAGCGCAAAATCTACCCGTGCCTGGTTTACGGACCATGGTATTTCTGTTCTAAATTGGCCCGCCAACTCCCCTGACCTTAGCCCCATAGAAAATCTGTGGGGTATTGTGAAAAGGAAGATGCAGAATGCCAGACCCAAAAACGCAGAAGAGTTGAAGGCCACTATCAGAGCAACCTGGGCTCTCATAACACCTGAGCAGTGCCAGAAACTCATCGACTCCATGCCACGCCGCATTAACGCAGTAATTGAGGCAAAAGGAGCTCCAACCAAGTATTGAGTATTGTACATGCTCATATTTTTCAATTTCATACTTTTCAGTTGGCCAACATTTCTAAAAATCCCTTTTTTGTATTAGCCTTAAGTAATATTCTAATTTTGTGACACACGGAATTTTGGATTTTTATTTGTTGCCACTTCAAATCATCAAAATTAAATGAAATAAACATTTGAATGCATCAGTCTGTGTGCAATGAATAAATATAATGTACAAGTTACACCTTTTGAATGCAATTACTGAAATAAATCAAGTTTTTCAAAATATTCTAATTTACTGGCTTTTACCTGTGTATATATATATCAGAATAGTTTTATTGCCATTGTTTGAGAACAGGTTCACAAACTAGGAATTTTTCTTGGTGCAATCGCGCAACATAAAACACATAACACAGATTTGGTAATAACAAGAGCTGTAACTGAGCTATCAGATCTTGTTATAGACTTAGAAGGAATTCAAAGGAGCTACTGTTAGGAGTTATTGTTTATGTGCCTGATGGCCGAGGGGAAAAAACTGTTCAGGTGGCGGGAGGTGTGGGTCTGGATGGACCGTAGTCTCCTGCCTGAGGGGAGAGGGGAGAATAGTGTGTGTCCAGGGTGAGAAGAGTCAGCTGTGATCCGACCCACACGCCTCCTGGTCCTGGAGGAGAGCAAGTCCTGGAGGGATGGGAGCTTGCAGCCAATCACCTTCTCAGCAGCACGTACGAGGCGCTGCAGTCGATGCTTATCCTGGACTGTGGCGCCGGGGAACCACACGGTGATGGAGGAGGTCAGGATGTACTCGATGATGGCTGAGTAAAACTGCACCAGCATCTCGGTCGGCACCTTAAGTTTCCTCAGCTGCCGCAGGAAGTACATCCTCTGCTGGGCCTTCTTGATGAGGGAGCTGATGAGGTCTTGGGTGATGGTGGTGCCCAAGAAACGGAAGGAGTCCACAATGGAGACCGGGGTGGGAGAGTCATATATATATATATATATATATATATATATATATATATATATAATATATATATATATATATATATATATGTATGTGTGGGAAAAAAATCACAAGACTATTTCATCTCTACAGGCCTGTTTCATGAGGGGGGGTACCCTCAATCATCAGGAGATTTTAATGGGAGCATTCGCATACCATGGTTTATATAGGGCACAGAGTGGGTGGGTACAGGCTGGCCTAGGGGCGTGGTGATTGGCTCATGTGTTGCCTAGGAGGTGTTTCCGTCTATGGCGGCATGTTGTTACAATTTCGCTGCGCTTGTTGAGGGATGACAGGTCTGGACGGTAAATAATAAACAGTTTTTCTTTCAAGCATAGGTTGCATCTTTTATTACCACTATTGTAAGGTGTGCTGGATGCAAGAATTTGCCATGTTATTGAATATTCAACATTATTGTCTTTGAGGTCCCAAATGTGTTTGCTGAGTTCTGTGGTATTTCGCAGGTTTTTGTTCCTGAAAGAAGCCTTGTGATTGTTCCATCTGGTTTTGAATTCACCCTCGGTTAATCCTACATATGTGTCGGATGTGTTAATGTCCTTGCGTATTACCTTAGATTGGTAGACAACTGCTGTTTTTAAGCACCCCCCGTTGAGGGGGCAATCAGGTTATATATATATATATATATATATATATATATATACGTATGTGTATATATGAGGAGGCAGTGTTGACAACGCTGTGGATACCTCTTGAATGTTTCAAACCATACATTGCTTTGTTTGGACTCATATTGAGTAGTAAAATGCTGTAAAAAAGGCAAAAAAAAAATACATAAAATCAAAAAGTAGCACAATTGCTAAGAGCAGCACTGAATAAGCACAGAGATCCCATAATCAATAGATGGATGAAACGTTCGTACACGGAGACTAGATTCAAACACCGAAGCATATTTTTATTTGGTCTGTGATTTGTAAATCTATAAGTTCACACAATGAAGGGTAAAACAAGTTTTTACTGTAAAACAAGTTTTTACTGTAATTTGAACAAAAGGCCTTCAAAGGGTAAAAAAAACAAAAATGTTACTATTATTGTTTAGGGCTGAAGTCGATTGAGATGTTTGAGCTAAGAAAGGGAAAATAAAGAGTCTAAATTGTTGGAATGTTTAAAAAATGAAGGACTTGTATGCATACTTGCCAACCCTCCCGATTTTCCCGGGAGAGCCCGAATTTCAGTGCCCCTCCCGAAAATATCCCCGGGGCAACCATTCTCCCAAATTTCTCCCGATTTCCACCCGGACAACAATATTGCGTGCCTTAAAGGCACTGCCTTTAGCGTCCTCTACAACCTGTCGTCACGTCCGCTTTTCCTCCATACAAACAGCGTCACATAATATATGCGGCTTTTACACACACATAAGTGAATGCAAGGCATACTTGATCAACAGCCATACAGGTCACACTGAGGGTGGCCGTATAAACAACTTTAACACTGTTACAAATATGCGCCACACTGTGAACCCACAACAAACAAGAAATGACAAACACATTTCGGGAGAACATCGGCACAATATAAACACAACAGAACAAATACCCAGAATCCCTTGCAGCACTAACTCTTCCGGGACGCTACAATATACACTCCCGCTACCACCAAACTCCGCCCACCTCAACCCCCCCTCAAGGTTGGCAAGTATGCTTGTATGTCCTCTGGTTCTCCTGCAGATGCCCTCCCACCTCGCCTGTTTAAGGAGGTACTTGCTACTATTGGATCAAGTGTCCTTAACATTATCAATAGTAGCCTCTCTTCTGGAATAGTTCCAGTAGAGTTTAAACATGCAGTGGTACGACCTCTGCTTAAAAAACCCAGCCTCGACCCCTCTCTCCTCTCTAACTTCAGACCTATCTCTAATCTTCCATACATTTCCAAAATATTAGAGAAGGTTGTCTACAGTCAGTTGTTGCCCTTCTTAGAGGATAATGCTATCACTGAGCTGTTCCAGTCCGGTTTTAAAGCCCTCCACAGCACAGAGTCAGCGCTTCTACAAGTTTTTAACGATATCCTCCTGTCCACTGATTCTGGTAAATATGTTGTCCTGGTGCTTGTAGATCTGTCTGCTGCGTTCAACACCGTCGACCACGCCACCTTAATCACTCGTCTTGAGAACTGTGTGGGCATTAAGGGCGCCGCCCTCAACTGGTTCCGGTCGTACCTAACCGACAGGAGTTTTTGTGTAAAAGTAGACAGTTTTATGTCGTCCACAGCTCCTTTACCACATGGGGTCCCCCAGGGCTCAATCCTTGCCCCAATTTTATTTGCGCTTTACCTTCTCCCCCTTGGTTCTATTTTTAGGAAGTACCAGTATTGCATTTCATTTTTATGCCGATGATTGCCAGATTTATTTTCCCATGGCACAAAATAACACGGTTCAACGTCTTATTGACTGCCTGCACGACATCAAAGTCTGGCTTTCAGCTAACTTCCTGAGCCTAAATGAAGATAAAACAGAAGTTATGTTGTTCGGTCCAAGTCGCTCTCCCTCCCCCAACGTTGACCTCGGCACTCTGACCCCGTATCTCAGCGACACTGTCACAAACCTGGGGGTAAAGTTTGACTCAGATTTTAAATTCGAAAAACAAATCAGCAGCGTCGTTCAAAAAAGCTTTTATCAATTACGCCAAATAGCGAAAGTGAAACCGCTTCTATCAAGACATGATCTTGAGAAATTAATCCACGCTTTTATCTCGACTCGTCTTGATTATTGTAATGCCCTGTATGTTGGCATTAGCCAGGCCTCCCTCGCCCGCCTGCAGCTCGTGCAGAACTCTGCTGCTCGTCTGCTAACACAGACCCGCAGACGTGAGCACATCACCCCTATTTTAGCGTCCCTTCACTGGCTCCCTGTGCGTTACCGAATACATTTTAAGCTCCTTTTATTTGTTTTTAAATGTCTAAACAACCTCGCGCCAACCTATCTCTCCGACCTCCTTCAGCCTTACTGCCCCACCCGATCCTTAAGATCAGCCGATCAGCTGCTGTTGACGGTCCCTGACACAAGGCTGAAGCTTAGAGGTGACAGAGCTTTCGCCGTTGCTGCTCCCAAGCTCTGGAACGACCTACCCCTGAGTGTTAGACAAGCCTCCTCTCTTCCTGTTTTTAAATCTCTCTTAAAAACATACTTTTATTCCATGGCTTTTAACACTGAGTGATATCCATCCTGCAATGGCGCCCCATAATACACCTGCTGTGATCCTGTTTTTATGTTTTTATGTTTTTATTAATTCTATTTTAATTATTTATTTTTTATCGTGTTCTGTTTGTGTTGTGTTGTGTTTGCTCGGTACTCGTTTTATCTTTTAACCTGCTCATTGTACAGCACTTTGGCTACCCCTGTGGTAAATTTTAAATGTGCTCTATAAATAAAGTTGATTTGATTTGATTTGATTTGTTTGGCCTTGAAGTATTCTGTACCACTGTTTCATTGGCATTATTAAATATAACATGACAAAACCTTCTTAGGAAAAATAATGTATACTAGAGTACATTATGGCCAAAATTACAGTAAGAATTTACTCAAAGGGCAAACGAGTCTGCCTTTGTCCCCTGAGGGTTAAAAACCAAACTGTCCTATTATTCATCTTACAGGACTCTTATAATTCCTTGTACTGGAAGACTGATAAATGTTCCCACTCTAATTTGACTCATTGACTATATGACAAATGGTCTTAATTTGCCCCAAAGACCACCAACCAGACTAATTGGCTAACTTTATCACGTATTGATCTCGCATTCAGTTTCAGGATACGCCGTTTATCAGAAGTTTTCTACATCATTAATTGTCCTTCTGCCAATTGTTGTGATGTGTTTTCTGCCTCCAATGATGTCACCGCTGGCAGGCATGATCCAGGCGCTCGCAGGCTTCTTCACCTACTTTGTGATCCTGGCTGAGAACGGCTTCCTGCCTATGACGCTGCTCGGGATCCGCGTTTCCTGGGACAACAAGTACTGCAACGACCTGGAAGACAGCTATGGGCAGCAGTGGGTCAGTCCAACAGGACATCTTGTTTTAGTCACGATAGCAGGTCTTCATTTTCCTGTCCTTACAGACCTACGAGCAGAGGAAGATCGTGGAGTTCACCTGCCACACGGCCTTCTTCGCCAGCATTGTGGTGGTACAGTGGGCCGATCTGATCATCTGCAAGACCAGGAGGAACTCTGTCTTCCAGCAGGGCATGAAGTCAGTAAAATAGGATGTTTTAACACTTGAAGCTTGGTCGGTCTTTCTGACTGTATTGATGCCACCATGATGTTTACATCACTCAGGAACAAGATCTTGATCTTTGGTCTGTTTGCGGAGACTGCCCTGGCGGCCTTCCTCTCCTACTGCCCCGGCATGGACGTCGCCCTCAGAATGTATCCTCTCAAGTGAGTGGGACGCCATAAAGTCATGTGATCGGCACACAGGGTCTAAATACGTCGTGTGTACGTACGCGTCTTTTCCCAGGCCCAACTGGTGGTTCTGCGCCTTCCCGTACTCCCTGCTCATCTTTATCTATGATGAAATCCGCAAGCTGATCATTAGACGCAGCCCAGGAGGTGAGCTCATGAACTTATTATTCTGATAGGACAAAAAGTGCATGACAGCAGGTGTATGTGTTTGTGTCGACATAGACACTTTTGACACTACACTTGTGTGGACGGTAGGGGGGTAACGGTACACAAAAATGTTGGTTCGGTACGTACCTCGGTTTAGAGCATACTTGCCAACCCTCCCGGATTTTCCGGGAGACTCCCGCAATTCAGCGCCTCTCCAGAAAACCTCCCGGGACAAATTTTCTCCCAAAAATCTCCCGAAATTCAGCATATAAACAGCATACCTGCCCAATCACATTATAACTGTAGAATGATGGAGGGCGAGTTCTTGGTTTCTTATGTGGGTTTATTGTTAGACAGTTTCATTAACGTCCTCCCACAACAGCAGTCACGTTTTGGTATACCGTAAAGCAGTTCGTCTGCCGTAAACAGCAATGTTGTGACACTCTTAAACAGGACAATACTGCCATCTAGTGCATTTGATGAAAGCACTTTTGTGCGTGCCACACAGCAATGCATCATCAGAGAGGGTGTTCAGCATGGTTAGAAAAATAGTGACAGAGAATAGAACAAGGATGGACAATTCAACCCTTAACTCAACAACGAGTAGATGAGTGTTATGTGTGTGTATATGTGTAAATAAATGAACACTGAAAATATATATAATAAAATAAATATATGTATATATATTTATATATATGTATATGGCTAGAATTCACTGAACGTTAAGTATTTCTTATATATATATATATATATATATACATTTATATATATATATATGTATATATATATATATATATATATAATAAAATAAATATATATATATATTTATATATATGTATGTATATATATATATATATATATATATATATATATATATATATATATATATATAGCTAGAATTCACTGAACGTCAAGTATTTCTTATATATATATATATATATATATATATATATATATATATATATATATATATATATATGAAATACTTGGACTTGGTGAATTCTAGCTGTAAATATACTCCTCCCCTTTTAGCCACGCCCCCAACCACGCCCCCGTCCCACCCCGACCACGCCCACTCCCCTCCCCCCACCTCCCGAAATCGGAGGTCTCAAGGTTGGCAAGTATGGTTTAGAGGTCACGGTTCGGTTCATTTTCGGTACAGTAAGAAAACAACAAAATATACATTTTGGGGTTATTTATTTACCAAATTTGTCAACAATGGCTTTATCCTTTTAACATTGGGAACACTATAATAATTCTGCCCACGTTAATCAACATTAAACTGCCTCAAGTTGTTGCTCAGATTAAATAAAATGACAAAACTTTTCTTCTACATATAAAAAGTGCAACATTAAACGGTTTCAAGTCAACTCATCATGCTTCATTTATTACAGCATTTGGGAAGCCTGTAGTTGATTTTTATTATGTAAATGTTATATTTCTATTAACATGTGATAACACTAAATTGGCCCTAGTGTGTGAATGTGAGTGTAAATGTTGTCTGGCTATCTGTGTTGGCCCTGTGATGAGGTGGCGACTTGTCCAGGGTGTACCCCGCCTTCTGCCCGATTGTAGCTGAGATAGGCTCCAGCGCCCACCGCGACCCCAAAGGGAATAAGCGGTAGAAAATGGATGGATGGATGTGATAGCAGGGACCCTGCCATTCAAAACTAGGCTGCTCCATTACTAATGATTAATGTAACTATAGCTGACAAAATAGTACAATAGCAATAGGAGATACTATTCATCCCTGAACACCATCGAGTTCATGTAGGCTTAATGATGCAGTTACATTATTATATCAACTATCACTGGGACGGCGTGGCGAAGTTGGTAGAGTAGCCGTGCCAGCAATCGGAGGGTTGCTGGTTACTGGGGTTCAATCCCCACCTTCTACCATCCTAGTCACGTCCGTTGTGTCCTTGGGCAAGACACTTCACCCCTTGCTCCTGATGGCTGCTGGTTAGCGCCTTGCATGGCAGCTCCCTCCATCAGTGTGTGAATGGGTGAATGTGGAAATACTGTCAAAGCGCTTTGAGTACCTTGAAGGTAGAAAAGCGCTATAAAGTATAACCCATTTATCATTTATTTATCATCAGAGACAGAAACTCTTCATTTAACACAATGTCCTTTTTTGCTGCTTCAACACAGCTCAATCAACACAGAAAAAGGTAAAGTGAAATAACAGACAGACAGGGCTTTGCTGTCCGTAACACACACACACACCGCAAAATGAGCTAACGTTACGCTAAAAGCGAATTAGCCTTCACCTCAAGGCAGGACTGCGAGCGAGCCGAGCTGCCTTTTATATTTCTAGAAGGTCAACGGGCTCATAGTGATGTTACTAGTAGTTGACTGGGAGGTGTTTATTATAATTTGGGGAGAGTCCGCTGCCTGATGATTACCCGCTAAACGCTAAGCACTGACTACATGCGCTCTGAATACGCACTGCTGATTGGCTGTTACCGCTCTGTTTGTAACCAATCAGATGGTTGTGTGGGTGGGACAATGCTGGGTGCTGTGTAGAGGACTGACAGAGACCGAGACAGAAGGAAGTGAAGGCGGCTACTTAATATGTTCGTGTGGAAACTCGTTCGGTACACCTCCGAACCGAACCGAAACTGTTCAATACAAATACACATACCATTACACCCCTAGTGGACGGAGATCGTTTTAACCCCAAATGCGTGCGGACACGACCTCAGTCCGATGTGTGTTTTCTGCTCTCGTCTGTAGGTTGGGTGGAGCGAGAGACCTACTACTAAAGACTCATCAGCCTGTCAGCTTGCATCTACTCCCGTCGTTGCATGAATATTGTCTTGCTGCTCGGAATAAAATGTTAACCTCTGTGGGAATTAAAAAAAAAAAAACCCCAGTCGGAACGTGTTTTTATATTAGCGAATGCTTGATACTACTATTAGGTAAAAACTGAGATGGAACGTGCTGATATATGATAATGCTAATAATGACATGAACACTGAATATTGACTTTGACTATGCGTGCCTTGTTTCTGAAACAGGACCAATTTTATACATGTTTTTAACAGTTATAAACGTTCAATAAAATGCGCTTGAGTCAGGTCCCACATGTTTGCTGTGTCTTTATTGCTGGTGTTTTTTTTGTTTCTTTTTTTGGGGGGGGGGCGGGTTCAGTTAGTTACACTGCAAAAAGTCAGTGTGAACTAAGCAAAATTATCTGCCAATAGAACAAATGGCTTGTCAAGATTGTCCTGAACAAGTAAAATTAGCTAACCTCAATGAACCCAAAAATACCTTAAAATAAGTATATTCTCACTAATAACAAGTGCACTTTTCTTGGTAGAAAAAAAAAAAGAGACATTTTTGCTCTATGTTGAAAAATATTCTTATATTAAGTAAATGCTAGTGCCATTATCTTGACTTAATGATATGCGCTCGGCATTACTTTTCTTGAAACCAGCAAACTTATACTAAAAACTAATTTATTGTTCTTAATGGAAAGGCAACAAGGCAACCGCTTGTTACTCTCGGGGTCTCCTAGCCGCTCAGGCAAATCATATTGTCTAAAAATGCATTTTTCCATGGATAACATGACATCATCGCGCCAAGTGCGTGCTCTTTCAGTCAATTAGTGCGCATATATACAGCCCGGCCCCCGGCCAACATTTTTTAATTGTAATTTTGAAGAATTCATCTGAATCTATTTCTGTTCAAAATAGTTAGAAATGTCACATGTTAAATGTTTAAATATTAACTGTCAGTTTACTGTACTGTGCCAACTGTACTACTATATGAGTACGTGTTCTCTATTGTTTCATTGAAAATAAAACAGCAAAGTCCATTTGGCTGTCATCTGTTTTAATTATGAGACACAATTGTGTCAAAGTCATGATTTTTTTTATTTCATGCTTGAAATAAGAAATTATTACTTTAAAAAAAGTAGTTTTATATTTGTGAGTGTTGATGACACAGCTTTGCAACAGTTGATATTCTAGTTTCAAGCATGTTTTACTCAATATAGCAGAGGTGTGGACTCGAGTCACATGACTTGGACTCGAGTCAGACTCGAGTCATGAATTTGATGACTTTAGACTCGACTTGACAAAATGTAAAAAGACTTGCAACTCGACTTAGACTTTAACATCAATGACTTGTGACTTCACTTGGACTTGAGCCTTTTGAATTGACATGACTTGACACGACTTGCTACTTTCCCCAAAACCCAAAGATGAAAAAGTTATTCGGGAGCGCTCCGTATTTTTCATTGTGTACTTGTCTATCAGCGTTGCGTGTGTCAGCTGGTGTGCTCTCAGTACAACAGCCAATCAAATTAGATCTACTTTGTTTTCATCACACAGCATTCATCCAATCAAATTGCAGGACAACCAACGAAGAAGACATGTCCAAACCACACGCCAGTGAACAAAAAATGATACCTAAAATAATTTCGTTTGGGTATAAAAAATTACGAGGTGGTCAACACAAAACGATTTGCAGTATGCAACACATGCGGTTCGAAAATGACTGATGGAGAGGCAACAACTTCCAACTTCGTCCGGCATTTGAAGTTGCACAAAGAACGGTAAGTTTTGAATGTAAGATAACGTTTATTGGCTGAGTAACGTGACTTTTATTTGCTGTGTAGTTAAATCAGTGAGGCTGTAAACTCACTGCTAACGTTATAACATTATTGCAAACACGGGAATCTGTTGCAGTTCACTACCTTATTCATACTTTTTGTTCAGTGATTTTTTTAAGCAGGGTTACGTTAGTCAATATATCACACGTAACGTTAGACGGCGGTCAGCAGCACCGCGTATTTTAGCCACCTAAAAAAAGACAAAAATAGTAAAATAAAGGTCAGTTAAAATGTATACTATATTATGAATATGTGTACCGTTTTAGCTAGCTTTCTGACATACTGTTGGTTGTTTACCTCAGTGGTCCCCAACCACCGGGCCGCGGCCCACTACTGGTCCGTGGATCGATTGGTATCGGGCCGCACAAGAATTTTTTTTATTTAAAAAAAAAAATTAAATCAACATAAAAAACACAAGATACACTTACAAGTAGTGCACCAACCCAAAAAAACTCTCTCCCCCTTTTGTTCTGGGCATTGAACATGAAGACTCTTCCTTCACTGTTCCGAGTGGCCATGAGAGTCTTGGCAGTGCCTGCCTCCAGTGCTCCAGTGGAGCGAGTTTTCAGCCATGGTGGCATCATACTACGCCCCCATCGTGCACAAATGACTGACAGACTCTTGGCTAATTTGGTCTTTTGCAAATGCAATGCAGCATAGGGCCCTGACATATAAAAAGTACAACTTTTTTGTTATGTTCACGTATATGTCATGTTTTTTCAATGTTAACACTTTTGTACAAATAAGTACATTTGCACTTTATTTTTCAATGTGTTTGTTCTGTAAAGGAATGAGTTAATGTTTAAAATGACTGGTTAATAGTGCTATTATAAAGTGCAATGTCAGCACAATTTTCTTTCCTGCAATTTAAAATGCACTTGTTTTAATAAATAAATACAGCATTTGAAAAGCATACACAATCTGTGTTAATATATTAGTCTGTGGTTAAAAGGACTTGAAAGGACTCGAAACTCAAAATGCAGGACTTAGGACTTGACTTGAGACTTTCCAGTCTTGACTTTGGACTTGACTCGGGGCTTGCCTGTCTTGACTCGGGACTTGACTCGGACTTGAGGGCAAAGACTTGAGACTTACTTGTGACTTGCAAAACAATGACTTGGTCCCACCTCTGCAATATAGGTCATAAAATCTCAGCAACAAGCTGTAATATCTTACTGAGATCATTTAGGACCAAAACCCTTAAAACAAGTAAAACACTCTAACATCAAATCTGCTTAGTGAGAAGAATTATCTTATCAGACAGAAAATAAGCAAATATCACCCTTATTTGAGATATTTAATCTTACTTAGATTTCAGTTTTTGCATTGTAGTTCGCAACATGAGTCAAAAAAACGTTCAGGAAATGGGATAAAGGACAATTTGATTGTGGGGGTGGTCTGGATAATTCATACTATGTCACTTTACAGTGCAACTCTGCAACTTTACATGCCAGCGGTCCCACCTCCACCCACAGAGACAAAGCGAGTGGATGACTGACAAGAGAGTTCACTTCATTTATTTGAATCTCGCTATAGACGTGTTTAGTTGCTGAGACGGATGCAAGGAGTTAGCCCTTTTTGCAGCCTGTTCGGAAGTGATGAAATGACCAGGCACAGGGATTTGTTTGTTAGTAACAATGATTTTCTTTTGACAGACAATATAAATCAGGGGTCTTAAACTCGCATCCCGCAGGCCTATATTGTGTGGCCCTTTATTAACTTTACAGTTTAGTGCAGGGGTGTCAAACTCGTTTTCATTGAGGGCCACATTGCAATCAGAGGGCCGCTTGTAACAGCCAATGACGTATGCATTTAATTATCAGATGCATATTTTTATGTACACTAAGAATAACATCTGTGAATTTTACTGTAAAAACTTGCAACTCACCAGAGTTTTAATGTAAATTATGCAGTATTTTTTCACAATATATTACGGTAAATGGAAAAACAATACCCCTGTTTTTTTTTCCAGACAAATGGCAGCTTAGTCACCAGAATTTTGCTATAAATTTTTTTTTGAATGGAAATGGAAAAGCAATACCACTGTAATGTATTTTTTATTTTTTTTTAATTCTTCATTGTAATGAAATGTACCTTTTTTGTGTTTACCCCAATACACAAAAACAACCGTAGATTATTTGATTAAAAAAAACAACTGGCAGCGAGATAGAATGTTGCTGTAAAAAAAACAAAACCGGTAGAGTTTTTTCAATCTACAGTAATATGCTGCAAAAAAAACAAACATACATTTTACCATAAAACCCGTATTTTCCGCACTATTAGCCGCACCTAAAAACCACAAATTTACTCAAAAGCTGACAGTGCGGCTTATAACCCGGTGCGCTTTATATATGGATTAATATTAAGATTCATTTTCATAAAGTTTCGGTCTCGCAACTACGGTAAACAGCCGCCATCTTTTTTCCCCGTAGAAGAGGAAGTGCTTCTTCTTCTACACAAGCAACCGCCAAGGTAAGCACCCGCCCCCATAGAACAGGAAGCGCTTCTTCTTCTACTGTAAGCAACCACCCGCCCGCGTAGAAGAAGAAGAAGCGCGCGGATATTACGTTTCATTTCCTTTGTGTGTTTACATCTGTAAAGACCACAAAATGGCGACAGGTTTCCGGTTCATGAAAAGACGCAATCTCTCCATCCGCACACGGACTACTATTTCACAGCAACTGCCTAAAGACTTTCAAGAAAAGCTGGCTACTTTCCGTGCATATTGTAAAAACAAGATAGCTGAAAAAAAGATCCGGCCAGAGAACATTATCAACATGGACGAGGTTCCACTGACTTTTGATATTCCTGTGAACCGCACTGTGGATACAACGGGAGCACGTACGGTGAATATTCGCACCACAGGGAATGAGAAGTCATCCTTCACTGTGGTTCTAGCTTGCCATGCTAATGGCCAGAAACTTCCACCCATGGTGATATTCAAAAGGAAGACCTTGCCAAAAGAGACCTTTCCAGCCGGCGTCATCATAAAAGCTAACTCGAAGGGATGGCTGGATGAAGAAAAGATGAGCGAGTGGTTAAGGTAAGTTTATGCGAAGAGGCCGGGTGGCTTTTTTCACGCAGCTCCGTCCATGTTGATATACGACTCCATGCGCGCCCACATCACGCTGGTTTTTAATATATTATTAAAGTTTGACTGACCTATCTGACTGTTTTTTTGACATTCCTTTAGCGCAGTTAGATGCGGCTTACAACACGGGGCGGCTTATAGGTGGACAAAGTTTTGAAATATGCCGTTCATTGAAGGCGCGGCTTATAACCCAGGGCGCCTTATGGTGCGGAAAATACGGTAGTCATTTTTACCGTGTACAATTTGACGAAAAACTTGAAATAGGTAATTATTTATATTTTAACCAAATAAATTATTGGAAAGTATTTTTAATATAATATTTATACTATATATATCGGATGCTATTAAAGTTTAAAAGGTATGCAATTTCATTTTGTGCATATATTTTTTTTTTCTGTCAAAGATAGATTTGGAAGAAAAGATAAGATACTTTACTGACCACACGGTCTCAGACCATAAAAATAATGTGGCGAGCCACATCTGACCCTTGGGCCTTGACTTTGACTAATCGTTAAATTTATTATGGCACTCTTGACAAGCGGTAAAAAAAATGGATGCATGGATGAAAAACAACAAATTGACTAAATATTGCTCAACAACGGTGCAAACTCAAAAATGACAGCACAACAAACACACATTGCTGTTAGCAAGAGGAACCTGACAGTGTCAAAAATATACAATATTTGCCACCTAATCAACGTTTTGCTCTGCTTCTTTGTTGGTTAAAAAAAAGTGAATACCGCTGATTTCTCCGCTGGCCGGGTATGGCTCCGGTGCCGCTTTCTGCTTTCGTAAATCACAACTTATGAGTGGATACTCGGGAGTGACAAGTGAGTATCCAATCACAGTCACATTCAACACCGCTCGTAGTTGGTTGATTCAAGTGGAAGTGGCGGGCAAACCATTTCACCGCCAGGACAGCTAAACTCGTTTCCGGGGTCGGCCGACCTCGTTTCACAAGCTCTAGTTTCTCTTTAAATATCCTTCTTCAAAATGCCCTTGCAAATTTATATTTGCCACCTAATCAACGTTTTGCTCTGCTTCTTTGTTGGTTAAAAAAAAGTGAATACCGCTGATTTCTCCGCTGGCCGGGTATGGCTCCGGTGCCGCTTTCTGATTTCGTAAATCACAACTTGTGAGTGGATACTTGGGAGTGACAAGTATCCAATCACAGTCATGTTCAACGTGAGGCTACTGGGCATTGAATCACCTCAATTTGTCACTACAAAACGGGAATTTTTTGGCACATTTAAAAATCAATAAACCCGCATCGGACGTGGTACTGTCAAAACTAAAATAATTGTAAAAAACATATTGAATGTGAAAAAATATATTTGAACTCTCAATTTGTAAAGCCATTGGTACCGCTCGTCGTTGGTTGATACGAGTGGAAGTGGCGGGCAAACCATTTCACCGCCAGGACAGCTAAACTTGTTTCCGGGCTCGGCCGACCTCGTTTCACAAGATCTAGTTTCTCTTTAAATATCCTTCTTGAAAATGCCCTTGCAAATATATATTTGCCACCTAATTCACGTTTTGCTCTGCTTCTTTGTTGGTTCTTGCAAATATATATTTGCCACCTAATCAACGTTTTGCTCTGCTTCTTTGTTGGTTAAAAAAAAGTGAATACCGCTGATTTCTCCGCTGGCCGGGTATGGCTCCGGTGCCACTTTCTGCTTTTGTAAATCACAACTTATGAGTGGATACTCGGGAGTGACAAGTGAGTATCCAATCACAGTCACATTCAACACCGCTCGTAGTTGGTTGATTCAAGTGGAAGTGGCGGGCAAACCATTTCACCACCAGGACAGCTAAACTCGTTTCCGGGGTCGGCCGACCTCGTTTCACAAGCTCTAGTTTCTCTTTAAATATCCTTCTTCAAAATGCCCTTGCAAATTTATATTTGCCACCTAATCAACGTTTTGCTCTGCTTCTTTGTTGGTTAAAAAAAAGTGAATACCGCTGATTTCTCCGCTGGCCGGGTATGGCTCCGGTGCCGCTTTCTGATTTTGTAAATCACAACTTATGAGTGGATACTCGGGAGTGACAAGTGAGTATCCAATCACAGTCACATTCAACACCGCTCATAGTTGGTTGATTCAAGTGGAAGTGGCGGGCAAACCATTTCACCACCAGGACAGCTAAACTCGTTTCCGGCGTCGGCCGACCTCGTTTCACAAGCTCTAGTTTCTCTTTAAATATCCTTCTTCAAAATGCCCTTGCAAATTTATATTTGCCACCTAATCAACGTTTTGCTCTGCTTCTTTGTTGGTTAAAAAAAAGTGAATACCGCTGATTTCTCCGCTGGCCGGGTATGGCTCCGGTGCCGCTTTCTGGTTTTGTAAATCACAACTTATGAGTGGATACTCGGGAGTGACAAGTGAGTATCCAATCACAGTCACATTCAACACCGCTCGCAGTTGGTTGATTCAAGTGGAAGTGGCGGGCAAACCATTTCACCGCCAGGACAGCTAAACTCGTTTCCGGGGTCGGCCGACCTCGTTTCACAAGCTCTAGTTTCTCTTTAAATATCCTTCTTCAAAATGCCCTTGCAAATTTATATTTGCCACCTAATCAACGTTTTGCTCTGCTTCTTTGTTGGTTAAAAAAAAGTGAATACCGCTGATTTCTCCGCTGGCCGGGTATGGCTCCGGTGCCGCTTTCTGCTTTCGTAAATCACAACTTATGAGTGGATACTCGGGAGTGACAAGTGAGTATCCAATCACAGTCACATTCAACACCGCTCGTAGTTGGTTGATTCAAGTGGAAGTGGCGGGCAAACCATTTCACCGCCAGGACAGCTAAACTCGTTTCCGGGGTCGGCCGACCTCGTTTCACAAGCTCTAGTTTCTCTTTAAATATCCTTCTTCAAAATGCCCTTGCAAATTTATATTTGCCACCTAATCAACGTTTTGCTCTGCTTCTTTGTTGGTTAAAAAAAAGTGAATACCGCTGATTTCTCCGCTGGCCGGGTATGGCTCCGGTGCCGCTTTCTGATTTCGTAAATCACAACTTGTGAGTGGATACTTGGGAGTGACAAGTATCCAATCACAGTCATGTTCAACGTGAGGCTACTGGGCATTGAATCACCTCAATTTGTCACTACAAAACGGGAATTTTTTGGCACATTTAAAAATCAATAAACCCGCATCGGACGTGGTACTGTCAAAACTAAAATAATTGTAAAAAACATATTGAATGTGAAAAAATATATTTGAACTCTCAATTTGTAAAGCCATTGGTACCGCTCGTCGTTGGTTGATACGAGTGGAAGTGGCGGGCAAACCATTTCACCGCCAGGACAGCTAAACTTGTTTCCGGGCTCGGCCGACCTCGTTTCACAAGATCTAGTTTCTCTTTAAATATCCTTCTTGAAAATGCCCTTGCAAATATATATTTGCCACCTAATTCACGTTTTGCTCTGCTTCTTTGTTGGTTCTTGCAAATATATATTTGCCACCTAATCAACGTTTTGCTCTGCTTCTTTGTTGGTTAAAAAAAAGTGAATACCGCTGATTTCTCCGCTGGCCGGGTATGGCTCCGGTGCCACTTTCTGCTTTTGTAAATCACAACTTATGAGTGGATACTCGGGAGTGACAAGTGAGTATCCAATCACAGTCACATTCAACACCGCTCGTAGTTGGTTGATTCAAGTGGAAGTGGCGGGCAAACCATTTCACCACCAGGACAGCTAAACTCGTTTCCGGGGTCGGCCGACCTCGTTTCACAAGCTCTAGTTTCTCTTTAAATATCCTTCTTCAAAATGCCCTTGCAAATTTATATTTGCCACCTAATCAACGTTTTGCTCTGCTTCTTTGTTGGTTAAAAAAAAGTGAATACCGCTGATTTCTCCGCTGGCCGGGTATGGCTCCGGTGCCGCTTTCTGATTTTGTAAATCACAACTTATGAGTGGATACTCGGGAGTGACAAGTGAGTATCCAATCACAGTCACATTCAACACCGCTCATAGTTGGTTGATTCAAGTGGAAGTGGCGGGCAAACCATTTCACCACCAGGACAGCTAAACTCGTTTCCGGCGTCGGCCGACCTCGTTTCACAAGCTCTAGTTTCTCTTTAAATATCCTTCTTCAAAATGCCCTTGCAAATTTATATTTGCCACCTAATCAACGTTTTGCTCTGCTTCTTTGTTGGTTAAAAAAAAGTGAATACCGCTGATTTCTCCGCTGGCCGGGTATGGCTCCGGTGCCGCTTTCTGGTTTTGTAAATCACAACTTATGAGTGGATACTCGGGAGTGACAAGTGAGTATCCAATCACAGTCACATTCAACACCGCTCGCAGTTGGTTGATTCAAGTGGAAGTGGCGGGCAAACCATTTCACCGCCAGGACAGCTAAACTCGTTTCCGGGGTCGGCCGACCTCGTTTCACAAGCTCTAGTTTCTCTTTAAATATCCTTCTTCAAAATGCCCTTGCAAATTTATATTTGCCACCTAATCAACGTTTTGCTCTGCTTCTTTGTTGGTTAAAAAAAAGTGAATACCGCTGATTTCTCCGCTGGCCGGGTATGGCTCCGGTGCCGCTTTCTGATTTTGTAAATCACAACTTATGAGTGGATACTCGGGAGTGACAAGTGAGTATCCAATCACAGTCACATTCAACACCGCTCGTAGTTGGTTGATTCAAGTGGAAGTGGCGGGCAAACCATTTCACCGCCAGGACAGCTAAACTCGTTTCCGGGGTCGGCCGACCTCGTTTCACAAGCTCTAGTTTCTCTTTAAATATCCTTCTTCAAAATGCCCTTGCAAATTTATATTTGCCACCTAATCAACGTTTTGCTCTGCTTCTTTGTTGGTTAAAAAAAAGTGAATACCGCTGATTTCTCCGCTGGCCGGGTAGGGCTCCGGTGCCGCTTTCTGATTTTGTAAATCACAACTTATGAGTGGATACTCGGGAGTGACAAGTGAGTATCCAGTCACAGTCACATTCAACACCGCTCGTAGTTGGTTGATTCAAGTGGAAGTGGCGGGCAAACCATTTCACCGCCAGGACAGCTAAACTCGTTTCCGGGGTCGGCCGACCTCGTTTCACAAGCTCTAGTTTCTCTTTAAATATCCTTCTTCAAAATGCCCTTGCAAATTTATATTTGCCACCTAATCAACGTTTTGCTCTGCTTCTTTGTTGGTTAAAAAAAAGTGAATACCGCTGATTTCTCCGCTGGCCGGGTATGGCTCCGGTGCCACTTTCTGCTTTTGTAAATCACAACTTATGAGTGGATACTCGGGAGTGACAAGTGAGTATCCAATCACAGTCACATTCAACACCGCTCGTAGTTGGTTGATTCAAGTGGAAGTGGCGGGCAAACCATTTCACCACCAGGACAGCTAAACTCGTTTCCGGGGTCGGCCGACCTCGTTTCACAAGCTCTAGTTTCTCTTTAAATATCCTTTTTCAAAATGCCCTTGCAAATTTATACTTGCCACCTAATCAACGTTTTGCTCTGCTTCTTTGTTGGTTAAAAAAAAGTGAATACCGCTGATTTCTCCGCTGGCCGGGTATGGCTCCGGTGCCGCTTTCTGCTTTCGTAAATCACAACTTGTGATTGGATACTTGGGAGTGACAAGTGAGTATCCAATCACAGTCACATTCAACACCGCTCGTAGTTGGTTGATTCAAGTGGAAGTGGCGGGCAAACCATTTCACCACCAGGACAGCTAAACTCGTTTCCGGCGTCGGCCGACCTCGTTTCACAAGCTCTAGTTTCTCTTTAAATATCCTTCTTCAAAATGCCCTTGCAAATTCATATTTGCCACCTAATCAACGTTTTGCTCTGCTTCTTTGTTGGTTAAAAAAAAGTGAATACCGCTGATTTCTCCGCTGGCCGGGTATGGCTCCGGTGCCGCTTTCTGCTTTCGTAAATCACAACTTGTGATTGGATACTCGGGAGTGACAAGTGAGTATCCAATCACAGTCACATTCAACACCGCTCGTAGTTGGTTGATTCAAGTGGAAGTGGCGGGCAAACCATTTCACCGCCAGGACAGCTAAACTCGTTTCCGGGGTCGGCCGACCTCGTTTCACAAGCTCCAATTTCTCTTTAAATATCCTTCTTCAAAATGCCCTTGCAAATTTATATTTGCCACCCAATCAACGTTTTGCTCTGCTTCTTTGTTGGTTAAAAAAAAGTGAATACCGCTGATTTCTCCGCTGGCCGGGTATGGCTCCGGTGCCGCTTTCTGCTTTCGTAAATCACAACTTGTGATTGGATACTTGGGAGTGACAAGTGAGTATCCAATCACAGTCACATTCAACACCGCTCGTAGTTGGTTGATTCAAGTGGAAGTGGCGGGCAAACCATTTCACCGCCAGGACAGCTAAATTTGTTTCCGGGGTCGGCCGACCTCGTTTCACAAGATCTAGTTTCTCTTTAAATATCCTTCTTGAAAATGCCCTTGCAAATATATATTTGCCACCTAATCCACGTTTTGCTCTGCTTCTTTGATGGTTCTTGCAAATATATATTTGCCACCTAATCAACGTTTTGCTCTGCTTCTTTGTTGGTTAAAAAAAAGTGAATACCGCTGATTTCTCCGCTGGCCGGGTATGGCTCCGGTGCCGCTTTCTGATTTTGTAAATCACAACTTATGAGTGGATACTCGGGAGTGACAAGTGAGTATCCAATCACAGTCACATTCAACACCGCTCGTAGTTGGTTGATTCAAGTGGAAGTGGCGGGCAAACCATTTCACCACCAGGACAGCTAAACTCGTTTCCGGGGTCGGCCGACCTCGTTTCACAAGCTCTAGTTTCTCTTTAAATATCCTTCTTCAAAATGCCCTTGCAAATTTATATTTGCCACCTAATCAACGTTTTGCTCTGCTTCTTTGTTGGTTAAAAAAAAGTGAATACCGCTGATTTCTCCGCTGGCCGGGTATGGCTCCGGTGCCGCTTTCTGCTTTCGTAAATCACAACTTGTGATTGGATACTTGGGAGTGACAAGTGAGTATCCAATCACAGTCACATTCAACACCGCTCGTAGTTGGTTGATTCAAGTGGAAGTGGGGGGCAAACCATTTCACCGCCAGGACAGCTAAATTTGTTTCCGGGGTCGGCCGACCTCGTTTCACAAGATCTAGTTTCTCTTTAAATATCCTTCTTGAAAATGCCCTTGCAAATATATATTTGCCACCTAATCCACGTTTTGCTCTGCTTCTTTGATGGTTCTTGCAAATATATATTTGCCACCTAATCAACGTTTTACTCTGCTTCTTTGTTGGTTAAAAAAAAGTGAATACCGCTGATTTCTCCGCTGGCCGGGTATGGCTCCGGTGCCGCTTTCTGCTTTTGTAAATCACAATTTATGAGTGGATACTCGGGAGTGACAAGTGAGTATCCAATCACAGTCACATTCAACACCGCTCGTAGTTGGTTGATTCAAGTGGAAGTGGCGGGCAAACCATTTCACCGCCAGGACAGCTAAACTCGTTCCCGGGGTCGGCCGACCTCGTTTCACAAGCTCTAGTTTCTCTTTAAATATCCTTCTTCAAAATGCCCTTGCAAATTTATATTTGCCACCTAATCAACGTTTTGCTCTGCTTCTTTGTTGGTTAAAAAAAAGTGAATACCGCTGATTTCTCCGCTGGCCGGGTATGGCTCCGGTGCCGCTTTCTGCTTTCGTAAATCACAACTTGTGATTGGATACTTGGGAGTGACAAGTGAGTATCCAATCACAGTCACGTTCAACGTGAGGCTACCTAGATGGGCTACTGTCAAAAAGTTGTGATCTGATCGGCTATCGCAACTGTCTGTTAACTGAATGTCCTCCGTTTGGTAAACTTCACAGCCGCCGCTAATGTTGACTCAGAAGTCCTCCGGCAGAATTCACACAGCGCTGGCAACAAGCTGGCTTAATTCTGATTGGAGAAAAGCTCTAACTTAAAAACAGCAACACTGCAGCCTAATATGACATGAAGAGAATATGATGATTACTTTTATAAATGTATGAAAAGTAAATAAAAAAATAAAATGAACTTTTATTAATTCATGATCATGACTATTGCGGACTCTACCTCCTGGGCCACCAGGTAAGTTGAGTGTGAGACCCCTGATATTAATAAACTTCAGTGGCACCCTTGGCAAAGGCCCCCTAATACAAACCCCGTTTCCATATGAGTTGGGAAATTGTGTTAGATGTAAATATAAACGGAATACAATGATTTGCAAATCCTTTTCAACCCATATTCAATTGAATGCACTACAAAGACAAGATATTTGATGTTCAAACTCATAAACTTTTTTTTTTTTCAAATAATAATTCACTTAGAATTTCAAGGCTGCAACACGTACCAAAGTAGTTGGGAAAGGGCATGTTCATCACTGTGTTACATGGCCTTTCCTTTTAACAACACTCAGTAAACGTTTGGGAAGCGCTACAGGTGCATTAAAACCAAAACAAACAGGCTAAAGAACAGCTTCTTCCCCAGGGCCATAACCATCCTGAACGGACTGCCCCATTGTCCCTCATAACTGCCTTCTCTTCGGTGCAATAACCCATTCCACTTACCACCCTGTTTTTGTTTTGTTTTTTCATGTATATATTCATTTCACACCATATTCATTGCACTTCTACATTTTTTTATATTTTTATATATTTGCACATTGTTTTTCTAGCATGCACACATCACACTGTATGGAATGGCCTCAATCTCGTTACCTTGCGTAATGACAATAAAGCTGATTCTGATTCTGATTCTGAGACACATTTTTGAAGCTTCTCAGGTGGAATTCTTTCCCATTCTTGCTTGATGTACAGCTTAAGTTGTTCAACAGTCCGGGGGTCTCCGTTGTGGTATTTTAGGCTTCATAATGTGCCACACATTTTCAATGGGAGACAGGTCTGGACTACAGGCAGGCCAGTCTAGTACCCACACTCTTTTACTATGAAGCCACGTTGATGTAACACGTGGCTTGGCATTGTCTTGCTGAAATAAGCAGGGGCGTCCATGGTAACGTTGCTTGGATGGCAACATATGTTGCTCCAAAACCTGTATGTACCTTTCAGCATTAATGGCGCCTTCACAGATGTGTAAGTTACCCATGTCTTGGGCACTAATACACCCCCATACCATCACACATGCTGGCTTTTACACTTTGCGCCTATAACAATCCGGATGGTTCTTTTCCTCTTTGGTCTGGAGGACACGGCATCGACAGTTTCCAAAAACAATTTGAAATGTGGACTCGTCAGACCACAGAACACTTTTCCACTTTGCATCAGTCCATCTTGGATGAGCTCAGGCCCAGCGAAGCCGACGGCGTTTCTGGGTGTTGTTGATAAACGGTTTTCGCCTTGCATAGGAGAGTTTTAACTTGCACTTACAGATGTAGCGACCAACTGTAGTTACTGACAGTGGGTTTCTGAAGTGTTCCTGAGCCCATGTGGTGATATCCTTTACACACTGATGTCGCTTGTTGACGCAGTACAGCCTGAGGGATTGAAGGTCACGGGCTTAGCTGCTTACGTGCAGTGATTTCTCCAGATTCTCTGAACCCTTTGATGATATTACGGACCGTAGATGGTGAACTCCCTAAATTCCTTGCAATAGCTGGTTGAGAAAGGTTTTTCTTAAACTGTTCAACAATTTGCTCACGCATTTGTTGACAAAGTGGTGACCCTCGCCCCATCCTTGTTTGTGAATGACTGAGCATTTCATGGAATCTACTTTTATACCCAATCATGGCACCCACCTGTTCCCAATTTGCCTGTTCACCTGTGGGATGTTCCAAATAAGTGTTTGGTGAGCATTCCTCAACTTTATCAGTATTTATTGCCACCTTTCCCAACTTCTTTGTCACGTGTTGCTGGCATCAAATTCTAAAGTTAATGATTATTTGCAAAAAAAAATGTTTATGAGTTTGAACATCAAATATGTTGTCTTTGTAGCATATTCAACTGAATATGGGTTGAAAAGGATTTGCAAATCATTGTATTCCGTTTATATTTACATCTAACACAATTTCCCAACTCATATGGAAACGGGGTTTGTATATTCACATTCACAGTTACACAAGTCAGAGTCACCATTTAGCCGAACATGCATGGCTTCCATTGGAACCTCAGGTCTGTTTGGCAAATAAACTACTCAAGCTCTAAATAATACCGTCGCCACTAAAATATGAGTGTAATTGTACACCACATAAAAATGCTCAGTCATTCACAAACAAGGATGGGGGCGAGGGTCACCACTTTGTGAACAAATGCGTGAGCAAATTTTTGAACAGTTTAAGAACAACATTTCTCAACCAGCTATTGCAAGGAATTCAGGAATTTCATCATCTAAGGCAGGCCTGGGGGCCGGTGTATCTATTTTTAGGAACACTAATACAAAACATCACAATAATGTCGGATTGAATGCTAAAAACGTTATGACAGACCGCCTTAAAAAACAATGGAATTTTTCATTTTTCTACGAACGATAAAACACTGAATATTGACAAAATATGAATGTCACACCCCCTTTCGATCGACATATTTTACAATCAAGTGAAACGCAACAAAAATGCAACAAACAGTGAAATATGAACGCGAAGGGTACAAAACAAACCCACCTACAATCTGATATATCTGTTACATCACTAAGCTTTAGAAATGTGTTGTGAAAATCTCCTTCCGCGTCTGTGGAAACGCTTCCCGCCCACACTGCTTGGTGCCTCGTCTGAGCTGCTGTGACGTAGATTACCATAGTAACTAATTAGATGACCATAGTAACTAATTAGATTACCATAGTTTGATTGATTGATTGAAACTTTTATTAGTAGATTGCACAGTTCAGTACATATTCCATACAATTGACCACTAAATGGTAACACCCCAATAAGTTTTTCAACTTGTTTAAGTCGGGGTCCACGTAACTAATTGCATTACCATAGTAACTGGTATCAATCAATCAATCAATCAATCAATCAATCTTTATTTATATAGCCCTAAATCACAAGTGTCTCAAAGGGCTGCACAAGCCACAACGACATCCTCGGTACAAAGCCCACATACGGGCAAGGAAAAACTCACCCCAGTGGGACGTCGATGTGAATGACTATGAGAAACCTTGGAGAGGACCGCATATGTGGGTAACCCCCCCCCTCTAGGGGAGACCGAAAGCAATGGATGTCGAGTGGGTCTGACATAATATTGTGAGAGTCCAGTCCATAGTGGATCCAACATAATAGTAAGAGTCCAGTCCATAGTGGGGCCAGCAGGACACCATCCCGAGCGGAGACGGGTCAGCAGCGCAGAGATGTTCCCTGCCGATGCACAGGCGAGCGGTCCACCCCGGGTCCCGACTCTGGACAGCCAGCACTTCATCCATGGCCACCGGACCTGTGCACCCCCGCCCCTCAAGGAAAAGGGGAGCAGAGGAGAAAAGAAAAGAAACGGCAGATCAACTGGTCTAACAGGGGGGCTATTTAAAGGCTAGAGTATACAAATGAGTTTTAAGATGGGACTTAAATGCTTCTACTGAGGTAGCATCCAAAAGTGCAGATTCCAACTATTGAAATACTTAGTATAGTTGAAGACTTACGGTCATTAGAAAACATCACTGCACATCATAATGGCAGCTACACTTTACATCTTAAACATCTAAAAAAAATTATTTGGGAATGTCCGGCGGGCCAGATTGAAAAGCTTAACGGGCCGCATGTGGCCCCCGGGCCTTAATTTGCCCAGATCTGATCTAGGGTCTGTAACATCATCAAAATGTTCAGCGAATCTGCACATAACATTAAAAGCCCGTGACCTTGGATCCCTTAGGAGGTACTGCATTAAAAACCCGACATCAGTGTGTAAAGGATATCACCACATGGGCTCAGAAACACTTCAGAAACTCACTGTCAGTAACTACAGTTGGTCACTACATCTGTAAGTGCAAGTTAAAACTCTTATGCAAAGCGAAAGCCATTTATCAACAACACCCGGAAACGACCGCCGGCTTCGCTGGGCCCGAGCTCATCTAAGATGGACTGATACAAAGTGGAAAAGTGTTCTGTGGTCTGACAAGTCGACATTTAACATTGTTTTTGGAAACTGTGGACGTCATGTCCTTGTGTCCTTCGCCCGTATCAAACATTTAGTACACACAATAAAAACATCTAATTGTTGCTGAAAACCCAACATTTATTGCATGGCTGTTATATTGGAACGTCACAGGGTCGTGCAGATCCAACAAGGATTTGAAAAGTTAATTAGTAATTTTAGAACTTATACTGTCACATTTAATGAGTTTTATGTTGTTGTTGATTAGGCATGTAGAATTCAGCACAGATGAGCCACACAACCCTCCACATGAACTATACTTGGCCCACAAGCAGATGTTGACAGCTGTCTCTCGTTCCCATGAAACAATCTTATTTGCTTTGAGTTCGGTTGACCTGGGAGCTCATTAAGTAAGGAAATGGAAATTGTGGGGACACTAGAGGGATAATACAGAGAGACAACAACAACAACAACAAACACAACAATAACTGTAACAACTATTGATAATGAATAATAACAATATTTACCTCTATTATCAACAATACAATTGTTTCAAATGCAACAATACATATATGTAATGATAACTTGAAATACAAAAGAAAGCAGACAAATGGAGGGGAAGAAGGAAAAGGGAACTGTATTAACCTTGTAGATTGTTATAGTAATTATAGGTTAAGCTTTGTCAGTGTGCCATGTGTTACCCAGTTCCCCCTAGGGCAACAACGCTAATATTCGTTTGATGAAACGTGATTATATGCATGAGTGTATGTATGTATATGTATTTGTATATGTACATGCACAAACCCTGTTTCCATATGAGTTGGGAAATTGTGTTAGATGTAAATATAAACAGGATACAATGATTTGCAAATCATTTTCAACCCATATTCAATTGAATGCACTACAAAGACAACATATTTGATGTTCAAACTCATAAACTTTATTTTTTTTTTTTGCAAATAATAATTAACTTAGAATTTCATGGCTGCAACACGTGCCAAAGTAGTTGGGAAAGGGCATGTTCACCACTGTGTTACATCACCTTTTCTTTTAACAACACTCAATAAACGATTGGGAACTGAGGAAACTAATTGTTGAAGCTTTGAAAGTGGAATTCTTTCCCATTCTTGTTTTATGTAGAGTTTCAGTCGTTCAACAGTCCGGGGTCTCCGCTGTCGTATTTTACGCTTCATAATGCGCCACACATTTTCGATGGGAGACAGGTCTGGACTGCAGGCGAGCCAGGAAAGTACCCGCACTCTTTTTTAACGAAGCCACGCTGTTGTAACACGTGCTGAATGTGGCTTGGCATTGTCTTGCTGAAATAAGAAGGGGCGTCCATGAAAAAGACGGCGCTTAGATGGCAGCATATGTTGTTCCAAAACCTGTATGTACCTTTCAGCATTAATGGCCCCTTCACAGATGTGTAAGTTACCCATGCCTTGGGCACTAATGCACCCCCATACCATCACAGATGCTGGATTTTGAACTTTGCGTCGATAACAGTCTGGATGGTTCGCTTTCCTTTTGGTCCGGATGACAGGATGTCGAATATTTCCAAAAACAATTTGAAATGTGGACTCGTCAGACCACAGAACACTTTTCCACTTTGCATGAGTCCATCTTAGATGATCTCGGGCCCAGAGAAGCCGGCGGCGTTTCTGGGTGTTGTTGATAAATGGCTTTCGCCTTGCATAGTAGAGCTTTAACTTGCACTTACAGATGTAGCGACCAACTGTATTTAGTGACAGTGGTTTTCTGAAGTGTTCCTAAGCCCATGTGGTGATATCCTTTAGAGATCCGTCTGAGGGATCAAAGGTCACGGTCAGTCAATGTTGGTTTCCGGCCATGCCGCTTACGTGGAGTGATTTCTCCAGATTCTCTGAATCTTTTGATGATATTATGGAGCGTAGATGTTGAAATCCCTAAATTTCTTGCAATTGCACTTTGAGAAACGTTGTTCTTAAACTGTTTGACTATTTGCTCACGCAGTTGTGGACAAAGTGGTGACCCTCGTCCCATCCTTTCTTGTGAAAGACTGATCATTTTTTGGGAAGCTGTTTTTATACCCAATCATGGCACCCACCTGTTCCCAATTAGCCTGCACACCTGTGGGATGTTCCAAATAAGTGTTTGATGAGCATTCCTCATCTTTATCAGTATTTATTGCCACCTTTCCCAACTTATTTATCACGTGTTGCTGGCATCAAATTCAAAAGTTAATGATTATTTGCAACAAAAAAAAAGTTTATCAGTTTGAACATCAAATATGTTGTCTTTGTAGCATATTCAACTGAATATGGGTTGAAAATGCTTTGCAAATCATTGTATTCCGTTTATATTTACATCTAACACAATTTCCCAACTCATATGGAAACAGGGTTTGTATATATATATATATATATATATATATATATATATATATATATATATATATATATGTATGTGTGGGAAAAAATCACAAGACTATTTCATCTCTACAGGCCTGTTTCATGAGGGGGGGTACCCTCAATCGTCAGGAGATTTATATATATATATATATATATATATATATATATATATATATAGCCAACAAGCAAACCGTCAACTTCCTTGACGTCACTTTCAACCTGAGAAATAACAGCTACCAACCATTCACGAAACCCAACACAACACTCCAATACGTGCACCATGACAGCAACCACCCACCCACCACCACGAAAAGAATACCTACCGGAATCAATAAAAGGCTATCGATGCTGTCATCTAGCAAAGCTGAATTTGACCAAGCAACCCCCCCGTACCAAAAAGCCCTTGATGAAAGCGGATACAATTTCACCCTCACCTATGAACCCACGCCAGGAAACCAGCCAAAAAAGAACAGAAAACGAAACGACATCATCTGGTACAACCCCCCATACAGCAAAAACGTCTCAACGAACATTGGACACAAATTCCTCAATCTGATTGACAAACACTTTCCCAAAGACAACACCCTAAGAAAAGTATTCAACAAGAACAACATTAAATTGAGCTACAGCTGCATGAACAATATACGACAAATCATCTCAAACCACAACAAAACAATTGCAAATGAGCCGTCGACCCCCAGACAGAGCGACTCCAAAACCAACAAAGGATGTAACTGTCGAAAGAAACCTGATTGCCCTCTCAACGGGGGGTGCTTACAAACATCAGTTGTCTACCAATCTAAGGTAATACGCAAGGACATTAACACATCCGACACATATGTAGGATTAACCGAGGGAGAATTCAAAACCAGATGGAACAATCACAAGGCTTCTTTCAGGAACAAAAACCTGCGAAATACCACAGAACTCAGCAAACACATTTGGGACCTCAAAGACAATAATGTTGAATATTCAATAACATGGCAAATTCTTGCATCCAGCACACCTTACAATAGTGGTAATAAAAGATGCAACCTATGCTTGAAAGAGAAACTGTTTATTATTTACCGTCCAGACCTGTCATCCCTCAACAAGCGCAGCGAAATTGTAACAACATGCTGCCATAGACGGAAACACCTCCTAGGCAACACATGAGCCAATCACCACGCCCCTAGGCCAGCCTGTACCCACCCACTCTGTGCCCTATATAAACCATGGTATGCGAATGCTCCCATTAAAATCTCCTGACGATTGAGGGTACCCCCCCTCATGAAACAGGCTTGTAGAGATGAAATAGTCTTGTGATTTTTTTCCCCACACATACATATATATATATATATATATATATATATATATATATATATATATATATATATATATATATATATATATATATATATGTATTTTTTTATTTTTTTTATTTTACTTCCCATACAATGGATACTTTCTAATAGGTTGCTGCTTGGAGGACTTTGCATCTGTGAGTAATATGCAACTATAATTATTATCTACTTGTTCATATTGACAAATGTTGTGTTTTAAACGGCAATATTGTGTAATTAAAGACACCTATTATGTATGTCTAGCTTGTGTGCTATTGTGTGCTTAGCTGTTGTGTAGCTGCTACCGAGTCTAATGTTTTTCTTCTGCAAATGACTTCACTAAAATACAACAACAAAACAAGACCAAAAGACCAACTGTGCGTGTTTATATTGGAGGATATTTTGATGTTAACTGGCTGTCGAGCTTCTCATGTCATGTCTGTGATCATGTTTTGTTTAGTTATGTTTTGCTTGGTTTTTGGACACTTTTTAGTACTTGTCGTCACTCCCTTGCTTTGTCACCATAGTAACCATTAGTTTCACCTGGTTCACATCCTCATGTCATGCACCTGTCTCACGTTTTCACATTTTGAGTCACGCACCTGTTTTCACTAATCATGTCACCAGTATTTAAGCTTATTCTTGCCAGGCAGTCGGCCTGGTGACATTATCATATCTATCTGTCCTTTCTAACGCTGTTTACCTCTGTCATTATCATGCCCTGCTTATTCCATAGTGTTTGCTTCATGCCATGCCACGTAAGTTTTTGTTTTGCTCTCGTCACAGTAAGTGTTTATTAGTTTCACGTCCATAGTTTTGCCTCTGTCCTAGTTTTTGTTTTCTTAGCCAAGTTTATCTCCGCCTGTGAGCGCCTTTTGTTTGTACTCCTTTTTGTAGTTTTTTAGTGTTAAAATAAAAATGTACTCACATTCACGTCTTGCCCGCGCCAACTTTCCTTTGCATTCCGGAAAAACACAACCCAAGGACCACGTCTTGACATTTCACAAGTAAACACCATGCAGGACTGCTTGTATTCGAGCGCTTATATCATTTTACGGACAAGATGATATAATATCATACTTGTTTTTTGCTGATATCGGACCAATATTGACCATTTTACATTTTGTATGTAACTAAATTGAATGGTGATAGAAGTTTAATTTTTTACAGTATTTGTTATTTTTACAGCACAATAAAGTGTTTTTGTCCTATTATAATTTTTATCAAACCCAAAAAGGGACAAGCGGTAGAATACGGATGGATGGATGTAATTATTCATTTGTCTTGAACATTTGAAGTATTAGTATTAACATTGATATGGGGCCAAAACTGTCCCTGTAACTACTCGGTATTGGATTGATATCCAAATTTGTAGTATTGCGCACAACTAATGTGAAGTATCAAAACAACAGAAGAATTAAGTGCTCATCATTTTAACAGAAGTGTAGATTGAACTTTGGTTATGCAAACCAATTGTTGTAGCAGCTGTACGGGTGGCTGGTTTAGGAGAGCCACCTCCTTACACATGGTCTGCGGCTGTGAGGCCGGTTGGATGTACTGCCAAATTCTCTGAAACGCCTTTGGAGACGGCTTATGGTAAAGAAATGCACATTCAATTCACGGACAACATCTCTGGTGGACATTCCTGCAGTCAGCATGCAAACTGCACGCTCCCTCAAAACATTGTGCTGTGTGATAAAACTGAGAATTACAGAGTGGCCTTTTATTGTGGGCAGCCTAAAGCACACCTGTGCAATAATCATGCTGCTAAATCAGCATCTTGATATGCCACACCTGTGAGGTGGGATGGATTATCTCGGCAAAGAAGAAATGCTCACTAAAAGACTGATTTGTGAACAATATTTGAGAGGAATAGTACTTTTGTGTGTTAGGGTTAGGTTGCGCTTATATTTTTGTTCAGTGTATTAACAGTAAAAATTAGCAAGTAGATTACAAATAGTTATGACACATCAATACAATTGTAAATAACATTCTATGTTACCACATATGTCAGCAGCCTGAAATGCTTCAATTTTATCATTTACATACCAAATAATATTTTGTCGCAACAGACTATCACAATATGGATTTTGAGCCATATCGCCCAACACTAGTGGGGATGTATACAATGCTTATGTTTCAGCCTGTGGGACAGTGCAATGTGGGATTATGTGCCGGCCAACGTTTCATCTCTGTCAAAATATCAGCGTATAATCAATCAATCAATCAATCTTTATTTATATAGCCCTAAATCACAAGTGTCTCAAAGGGCTGCACAAGCCACAACGACATCCTCGGTACAAAGCCCACATAAGGGCAAGGAAAAACTCACCCCAGTGGGACGTCGATGTGAATGACTATGAGAAACCTTGGAGAGGACCGCATATGTGGGTAACCCCCCCCCTCTAGGGGAGACCAAAAGCAATGGATGTCGAGTGGGTCTGACATAATATTGTGAGAGTCCAGTCCATAGTGGATCCAACATAATAGTAAGAGTCCAGTCCATAGTGGGGCCAGCAGGACACCATCCCGAGCGGAGACGGGTCAGCAGCGCAGAGATGTTCCCAGCCGATGCACAGGCGAGCGGTCCACCCCGGGTCCCGACTCTGGACAGCCAGCACTTCATCCATGGCCACTGGACCTGTGCCCCCCCCCCCCCTCAAGGAAAAGGGGAGCAGAGGAGAAAAGAAAAGAAACGGCAGATCAACTGGTCCAACAGGGGGGCTATTTAAAGGCTAGAGTATACAAATGAGTTTTAAGATGGGACTTAAATGCTTCTACTGAGGTAGCATCTCTAATTGTTACCGGGAGGGCATTCCATAGTACTGGAGCCCCAATAGAAAACGCTCTATAGCCCGCAGACTTTTTTTGGGCTCTGGGAATCACTAATAAGCCGGAGTTCTTTGAACGCAGATTTCTTGCCGGGACATATGGTACAATGCAATCGACAAGATAGGACGGAGCTAGACCGTGTAGTATTTTATACGTAAGTAGTAAAACCTTAAAGTCACATCTTAAGTGCACAGGAAGCCAGTGCAGGTGAGCCAGTATAGGCGTAATATGATCAAACCTTCTTGTTCTTGTCAAAAGTCTAGCAGCCGCATTTTGTACCAACTGTAATTTTTTAATGCTAGACATAGGGAGACCCGAAAATAATACGTTACAGTAGTCGAGACGAGACGTAACGAACGCATGAATAATGATCTCAGCGTCGCTAGTGGATAAAATAGAACGGATTTTAGCGATATTACGGAGATGAAAGAAGGCCGTTTTAGTAACACTCTTAATGTGTGATTCAAACGAGAGAGTTGGGTCGAAGATAATACCCAGATTCTTTACTGATTCGTCTTGTGTAATTGTTTGGTTGTCAAATGTTAAGGTGGTATTATTAAATAAATGTCGGTGTTTAGCAGGACCGATAATCAGCATAATAGTCTCGTCTGTGACCTCTGTGGCTTCTGTGGCTTCTATGCTTTGGGTGGCGTGCTGTTTCAGGGTATGCCGTTTCTGCGGTGCCCCGCACGCTGTGTGAAGAGGCTTAGTTTGTGGTGACAGATGTCATATAAGCTGGAGAGGAAACGCCTTCTAGAGAAGCGGTGGAACATGAGAGACCGCAACTCTCATCAAACTAGAGTGTGTCCGAAATGTGGTGTGCATTTAGAGAAGGAATCCCTGATAATGCAGCTGGTCTTGACTAGTCTTGGAGATACGTTTACCTGATGTGTTGTCTTTTTACTGTGATTACTGTCTACAACGTAAAACAGACCTCGGACACGCTGCAGGGATTTTAGCTCTCAGCTGGCCTAAAAACACTTCGATGAGGGGGCTGGAGATCAGGAAGCATGGCCTTTCCTACTGGGATTGTGATCCTTGCGACATGAATACGCTGAGGAAAATGGATAGACGGTTGGGTGGACTTTAAAACACTTTTAAGTTAAAGCAGATGTATCGGAGTGTTTCATTTCCTGTAAATCCAGATCTCACATAATCATCCATCCATCCATCCATCTTCTTCCGATTATCCGAGGTCGGGTCGCAGGGGAAGCAGCCTAAGCAGAGAAGCCCAGACGTCCCTCTCCCCAGCCACTTCGTCCAGCTCCTCCCGGGGGATCCCGAGGCGTTTCCAGGCCAGCCGGGAGACATCGTCTTCCCAACGTGGCCTGGGTTTCCCCGTGGCCTCCTACCTGTCCCTAGGGAGGCATTCGGAGGGAAATCCTGACCAGATGCCTGAACCATCTCATCGGGCTCCTCTCGATGTAGAGGAGCAGCGGTTTTACTTTAAGCCCCCCCCCTCCGGATGGCAGAGCTTCTCAGCCTATCTCTAAGGGAAACCCCGCCACCCGGCGGAGGAAGCTCATTTCGGCCGCTTGTACCCGTGATCTTGTCCTTTCAGTCATAACCCGAAGCTCATGACCATAGGTGAGGATGGGAACGTAGACCGACCGGTAAATTGAGAGCGTTGCCTTCCGGCTCAGCTCCTTCTTCACCACAACGGATCGATACAGCGTCCGCATTACTGAAGACGCCGCACCGATCCGCCTGTCGATCTCACGATCCACTCTTCCCTCACTCGTGAACAAGAATCCAAGGTACTTGAACTCCTCCACTTGGGGCAGGTTCTCCTCCCCAACCCGGAGATGGCACTCCACCCTTTCCCGGGCGAGAACCAAGGACTCGGACTTGGAGGTGCTGATTCTCATCCCAGTCGCTTCACACTCGTCTGCGAACTGATCCAGTGAGAGCTGAAGATCCTGGCCAGATGAAGCCATCAGGACCACATCATCTGCAAAAAGCAGAGATCTAATCCTGCAGCCATCAAACCGGATCCCCTCAACGCCCTGACTGCGCCTAGAAATTCTGTCCATAAAAGTTATGAACAGTTACACATAATCACATAACCGTCAAATTAATGGACTTAGAACGCCACATACACAGAGGCTACTAAAGGTTTAGGAATTGTTGAGACCCTCCTTTTTGCAGGAATGAGTCCTCCCTGGTTCTTTCATTTTAAGACTTTCTAATGCAGTGTTTCTTAACCAAAGTGGCCATTGTTGGGCCGTGAACACCCCCTAGTGGGCCGCCAAATAATATCTGTTTCTCAGCTGTGGTTCGTATGGGCCGCAATGGTACTCAGTTGTAATATACTTTTCCACCACTTGCGGCAGTAATGATAATATCAACTAAACATAAGATTTCGGGAGCTAAAGTCAAAGAGAAGTTTATGCGCAAAAAAATATGACTAAAGCTGTATTTTAAAACAGTTTATTTAAGACATATAGTCCTATTCTTTTTCATTAATTTAGAGAAAATGTATTTATTTTAGCACATACAGGGAATTGCTACACTTTGATCTTTTTTCACAGCTTTTCGTTTTTTTGGTCAGATTGATAGAAGATTCAGTCCTTCTCCTACTTAATTGATGGGAGTCTTCTGGTATGTACAAAACATTTTCATCAGTTTTTATCAGGCCCTTCTTTTTAGTATATTTGATTAGTATTTGCTTAGTAGTTGATTAGTTTGCTCAACCAGTCTACATGTGCTTTGTGGACTTGGAGAAGGCATTCGACCGTGTACCCCGGGAAGTCCTGTGGGGAGTGCTCAGAGAGTATGGGGTAACGGACTGTCTTATTGTGGCGGTTCGCTCCCTGTATGATCAGTGCCAGAGCTTGGTCCGCATTGCCGGCAGTAAGTCGGACCCGTTTCCAGTGAGGGTTGGACTCCGCCAAGGCTGCCCTTTGTCACCGATTCTGTTCATAACCTTTATGGACAGAATTTCTAGGCGCAGTCAAGGCGTTGAGGGTATCTGGTTTGGTGGCTGCAGGATTAGGTCTCTGCTTTTTGCAGATGATGTAGTCCTGATGGCTTCATCTGGCCAAGATCTTCAGCTCTCACTGGATCGGTTCGCAGCCGAGTGTGAAGCGACTGGGATGGGAATCAGCACCTCCAAATCCGAGTCCATGGTTCTTGCCCGGAAAAGGGTGGAGTGCCATCTCCGGGTTGGGGAGGAGATCTTGCCCCAAGTGGAGGAGTTCAAGTACCTCGGAGTCTTGTTCACGAGTGAGGGAAGAATGGATCGTGAGATCGACAGGTGGATCGGTGCGGCGTCTTCAGTAATGCGGACGCTGTATCGATCCGTTGTGGTGAAGAAGGAGCTGAGCCAGAAGGCAAAGCTCTCGATTTACTGGTCGATCTACGTTCCCATCCTCACCTATGGTCATGAGCTTTGGGTCATGACCGAAAGGACAAGATCACGGGTACAAGCGGCCGAAATTAGTTTCCTCCGCCGGGTGGCGGGGCTCTCCCTTAGAGATAGGGTGAGAAGCTCTGCCATCCGGGGGGAGCTCAAAGTAAAGCCGCTGCTCCTCCACATCGAGAGGAGCCAGATGAGGTGGTTCGGGCATCTGGTCAGGATGCCACCCGAACGCCTCCCTCGGAAGGTTTTTCGGGCACGTCCGACCGGTAGGAGGCCACGGGGAAGACCCAGGACACGTTGGGAAGACTATGTCTCCCGGCTGGCCTGGGAACGCCTCGGGATCCCCCGGGAGGAGCTGGACGAAGTGGCTGGGGACAGGGAAGTCTGGGCTTCCCTGCTTAAGCTGCTGCCCCGCGACCCGACCTCGGATAAGCGGAAGAAGATGGATGGATGATTAGTATTTATGTTTGTAATCAGTTTGGCCTAATCCTTGATAATAATCTCTGTGATTAACACGTGGTTTCATATCATTTGACAAGGTTTATCCTGTTAAACTGTGAGTAGGTTGGATGTAATTATTAAGTATGGTTACCGTGAAGAGTAAGATTACTAACTATTATTCGAGTGGGTCATTGGCCTTTCTGTAGTGGAAAAAATGGGCCATGAGGTCAAATAGGTTAAGAACCCCTGATCTAAAGGATAGGATAGTACTTTATTCGTTCCTGGTATCCTCTTCCTCTGGAACCTAAAGTATATGCAATATGTTTGTATTTGTAAGAGACAGAAAACACAAGGTGGATTCATTGTTTTGTCCTTGAACATATCGTACTGCACATGCAGTGAGAGCTCATGTACAGTTCACTCTGTCCCAAGGTTAGAAAATATTCTCTGAACATAACTCAAAGGCAAGTTGAGAGGCTCCACTGGGGGAATTTTGAGAAGTATTGGGATACTCCAGTAACTTCCATAAACATAAAAACACTTTGCCTATATATGAATGTGGAAGGAACAACATTTGGACAAATGGTTGACCTACCTGAGATGACATTGTCAGAGGTGTAGCACCAAATTCTAATTAAATTATCAGTATTGTGAAAAAAGGTAAATCCAAGACCTCAACTGATTGTAACGGATTTGATATGGAAACGATAAAAAAAGGTTATTGAAGAGATTTCAGAACCTTCAACATATATCAGCAACCTATCATTTCAAACAGGCAAATTCCCAAACAAAATTAAAATAGCAAAAGTCGTACCAATTTATAAGACTGGAGACAAACACCAGTTTAAAAAACTACTTCCACAATTTTCTAAAATTATGGAAAAACTGTTTAGCAACAGATTAGACAAATTAATCAATAAAAATGGAATACTCAAAGACAACCACCACAAATAGAGAGCCATTATTTAAACCTCAATGGCATTAATCGAAAAAATAACAGAAGAGATCACCAATGCAATAGATTGCAAAAAATGTGCTGCTGCAGTGTTTATGGATTTAACAAAAGCATTTGACACAATTAATCACAGTATCTTAATAAACAAATTAGAAAAGTATGGAGTCAGAGGGTTGGTCTTGAACTGGGTGAGAAGCTACTTAAAGGGGAACATTATCACAATTTCAGAATGGTTAAAACCATTAAAAATCAGTTCCCAGTGGCTTATTATATTTTTCGAAGTTTTTTTCAAAATTTTACCCATCACGCAATATCCCTAAAAAAACCTTCAAAGTGCCTGATTTTAACCATCGTTATATACACCCGTCCATTTTCCTGTGACGTCACATAGTGACGCCAACACAAACAAACATGGCGGAAAGAACAGCAAGCTATAGCGACATTAGCTCGGATTCAGACTCGGATTTCAGCGGCTTAAGCGATTCAACAGATTACGAATGTTTTGAAACGGATGGTTGTAGTGTGGAGGCAGGTAGCGAAAACGAAATTGAAGAAGAAACTGAAGCTATTGAGCCATATCGGTTTGAACCGTATGCAAGCGAAACCGACGAAAACGACACGAGAGAAAGCGAGGACGAATTCGGCGATCGCCTTCTAACCAACGATTGGTATGTGTTTGTTTGGCATTAAAGGAAACTAACAACTATGAACTAGGTTTACAGCATATGAAATACATTTGGCAACAACATGCACTTTGAGAGTGCAGACAGCCCAATTTTCATCAATTAATATATTCTGTAGACATACCCTCATCCGCGCTCTTTTCCTGAAAGCTGATCTGTCCAGTTTTGGAGTTGATGTCAGCAGGCCAGGGAAGCTAGGGTCGATAGGGGGTTTAGCTCGCTCGTCTGCGGGAACAAACTGCCGCCATTGCTTGCCGTGCTAGCGAGGCCCTTTGTCCCTGAATTGCTCACACACTCCGGCAGATTCAATGGGGGTCTGGCGGCAGATTTCTTTGACTTTATCGTTGGAAATGCATCTGCTTTGAGTGTCGCAGGATATCCACACATTCTTGCCATCTCTGTCGTAGCATAGCTTTCGTCGGTAAAGTGTGCGGAACAAACGTCCAATTTCTTGCCACTTTCGCATCTTTGGGCCACTGGTGCAACTTGAATCCGTCCCTGTTCGTGTTGTTACACCCTCCGACAACACACCGACGAGGCATGATGTCTCCAAGGTACGGAAAACAGTCGAAAAAACGGAAAATAACAGAGCTGATTTGACTCTGTGTTTGAGAAAATGGCGGATTGCTTCCCGATGTGACGCCACGTTGTGACGTCATCGCTCCGAGAGCGAATATTAGAAAGGCGTTTGATTTGCCAAAATTCACCCATTTAGAGTTCGGAAATCGGTTAAAAAAATACATGGTCTTTTTTCTGCAACATCAAGGTATATATTGACGCTTACATAGATCTAGTGATAATGTTCCCCTTTAACCAACTGGAAGCAATATGTGAAGATAGGAGAACACACTTCTACAGAGCTGAAACTATCTTGTGGCGTACCTCAGGGATCAATACTCGGACCAAATTTGTTCAATCTCTATACAAACGACATTTGTAAAGTTACAAAGGACTTAAAGTTAGCATTATTTGCAGATGATACAACTGTGAGAGAACACACACAGAAGCTAATACAAATAATAACAGAAGAAATGAACAAATGAAAAAGATGGTTTGAGAAAAACAGACTATCTTTGAATCTCAGTAAAACTAAAATAATGCTATTTGGTAACAGTAGAAGAGAAAGTCAAACACAAATACAAATAGACATTGAAAGGGTAAAAGAAAACACATTTTTGGGTGTAATAATAGATGATAAAATGAATTGGAAATCTCATGTAAAAAAATACACAACAAAGTAGCAAGAAACATATATAATGAATAAAGCAAAACATGTTCTAGACCAAAAATCACTTCATATTCTTTACTGCTCACTAGTGTTACATATCTGAGTTATTGTGCAGAAATATGGGGAAATAACTACAAATGTGCAATTCATTCACTAATTGTGTTACAAAAAAGATCAATTAGAATAATACATAATGTTGGATATAGAGAACATACAAACACTTTATTTATTGAATCACAAATATTGAAATTCTACGATTAGGGGCATTATATATATATATATATATATATATATATATATATATATATATATATATATATATATATATATATATATATATATATTAATATTAATATATATGATATATATATAACAAATAGCATTATTTTAGTTTTACTGAGATTATACTGTATAATGCATATGTTCCTTCTTGACTGCACTTAAATGTAGAGTATATGTATAATATATTTATATTATTCATATATTATATATATAATATATATATTATATTATTTATAATTATTATTGTCTATTGTGAGCGAACTGTGGTGCTGAATTTCCCCCAGGGATCAATAAAGTACTTTGTATTCTATTCTACTCTATTCTATTTGCAAACAGCTAAAATGATGTACAAATCAAACTAAAACCTGCTACCCAAGAATGTACAACAATTCTTCTCAACAAAAGCGGAGAAATATAACCTTAGAGGAAAATCTAATTTAAAACATTTGTATGTGCGTACAACACTTAAAACCTTTAGTATATCAGTATGTGGAATTAAATTATGGAATGGACTAAGCAAAGAAATCCAACAAAGCACCAATATGATTCACTTTAAGACAGTGGTACCCAACCTTTTTGTAGCTGCGGACCGGTCAACGCTTGAAAATTGGGGGGTGGAGTGCCATTTGGGGGGGGGGGGATTTTTAATTTTTATTTTTTTTATAAAGAAATACAATCATGTGTGCTTACGGACTGTATCCCTGCAGACTGTATTGATATACATTGATACATAGTGTATATCAGGGGTGCTCATTACGTCGATCGCGATCTACCGGTCGATCTCGGAGGGTGTGTCAGTCGATCACCAGCCAGGCATTAAGAAAATAGTCCTAAAAATGAGCGATCATAAATCTTCACTATGACGTCACTTTCGTCACTTGATTGACATTCACGGCACCCGAGGGTCTTCTGAGATGACGCTGGCTGCTGCCAGCTCATTAAAATTACCGACTGGAAGGCGAGAAACACTTTATTTCAACAGACTCTGGCGCCGTACCTGTCGTCAAAACTCCAAAGACCGACTGCACAGTTGCACAATAAAAGCTCTGCTTCATCCTGCCTGCGCTACCAAAATAAGAGTCTCACAAAGCTGGCGTGCACAAGCTAGCAAGCTACGGAGTTTGCCGACAATGTATTTCTTGTAAAGTGTATACAACGGAGTACGGAAGCTGGACGAATAAGATGCCAAAAACCAACCACTTTCATGTGGCATTGGACAGAAAAGAGGACTATTTTTCTCCTCCATTCGAAAATGCGGACGTTATCATCACCACTGTCTGATTCCAATCAATGCAAGTCATCACAATCAGGTAATACACCAACTTATATTCTTGTCTTCATGAAAGAAAGGAATCTATAGGTGTTAAACATGCTTGTATTATCTTTAACCACCTTTAACTTGTTAACAATATTAACTGTATGTGTTAAACGTGCTTGTATTATCTTTAACCACCTTTAACTTGTTAACAATATTAACTATATGTGTTAAACATGCTTGTATTATCTTTAACCACCTTTAAGTTGTTAACAATATTAACTATATGTGTTAAACATGCTTGTATTATCTTTAAACACCTTTAACTTGTTAACAATATTAACTATATGTGTTAAACATGCTTGTATTATCTTTAACCACCTTTAAGTTGTTAACAATATTAACTATATGTGTTAAACATGCTTGTTTTATCTTTAACCACCTTTAACTTGTTAACAATATTAACTATATGTGTTAAACATGCTTGTATTATCTTTAACCACCTTTAAGTTGTTAACAATATTAACTATATGTGTTAAACATGCTTGTTTTATCTTTAACCACCTTTAAGTTGTTAACAATATTAACTATTTGTGTTAAACATGCTTGTATTATTTTTAACCACCTTTAACTTGTTAACAATATTAACTATAAGTGTTAAACATGCTTGCATTATCTTTAAACGCCTTTAACTTGTTAACAATATTAACTATATGTATTAAACAAACTTGTATTATCATTAAACACCTTTAATGTATTAACAATATTAACTATATGTGTTAAACATGCTTGCATTATCATTAAACACCTTTTAACTTGTTAACAAAAACATATACCGTATTTTCCGCACTATAAGGCGCACCGGATTATTAGCCGCACCTTCAATGAATGGCATATTTCATAACTTTGTCCACCAATAAGCCGCCCCGGACTATAAGCCGCGCCTACGCTGCGCTAAAGGGAATGTCAAAAAAACAGTCAGATAGGTCAGTCAAACTTTAATAATATATTAAAAACCAGCGTTCTAACAACTCTGTTCACTCCCAAAATGTACGCAAATGTGCAATCACAAACATAGTAAAATTCAAAATAGTGCAGAGCAATAGCAACATAATGTTGCTCGAACGTTAATGTCACAACACACAAAATAAACATAGCGCTCACTTTCTGAAGTTATTCTTCATTCGTAAATCCTTCGTCTTCGGTGTCCGAAGTGAAAAGTTGGGCAAATTTACGATCCACTGGCAGATGTTGGCGTCGTCTGGCGCTGCCTCCTCGTCTTAGTGAAGGTGTGTTCGCCTTCTGTCATCCATTGTTCCCACGCAGTTAGCAGTCTAGCTTCGAATGCCCTGTTGACACCAATATCTAGCGGCTGGAGGTCTTTTGTCAATCCACCCGGAATGACGGCGAGTATTGAATTAAGCGCGTAAGCGTGTCTCTCAATGTGCTGTTATGAGCTAGCAAATATTACAACTACACTACCCAGCATGCAACGATAGTTACGAGCATGCGCGGTAGCCCTGAGAAGCGTTGTATGCTGGCAGTTAGCACGCTGTGAGTAAACGTTGAGAACTCAGTTAACACGCCTCGTCTGCATTATTTATAATTAGACAGACAACACACTTAATAGGAGCCATTTTGGGGTCTTTACATAAACACACAAATGGAAATGAAACGTCACATATCCCAGCATGCACCGCGCGCTTCTTCTACGGGGAAAAAAGATGGCGGCTGTTTACCGTAGTTGCGAGACCTAAACTTTATGAAAATGAATCTTAATATTTATCCATATATAAAGCGCACCGGGTTATAAGGCGCACTGTCAGCTTTTGAGAAAATTTGTGGTTTTTAGGTGCGCCTTATAGTGCGGAAAATACGGTATTTCATAAATAAGTAAATATAAATGATATATATGAATGAGGTAGATCCCCACGACTTGATCAATTGAAAAGTAGCTCGCCTGCAGAAAAAGTGTGAGCACCCTTGGTGTATATAATCTGTTTTTATGTACATTTAATTAAAAAAAAAATATATATATTATTTTTCTTTTTTTTTCTTTTTCTTGTGCGGCCCGGTACCAATCGCGGCCCGGTGGTTTGGGACCACTGCTTTAAGAGACTGTTCAAACTATAAGTCTTCACAAAGTACCCAAAACAAGAATTATGATGAACATCTTGAACCCCTTTTTTTCTCTTTTGTGATAAAGATTATTTATGTATACATTTTTTTCTTTACTTACCATGGTATATTATTTATTTATTATTTATTTATTCACTGTTTTGTTACAGGGAACAAGGACATGGGATAACATTGCTATGGTATGAAAAGAGGTAGGATTAAACAAGCTCAGCTTCTTCCTACTCCTTTTCGGACGTGCTGCAATGAAACAACTGGAAAGATGTATCGTACGCACGTTCCAAATAAACTGAACTGAACTGAAAGCTGAATAAAAAAGAACTGCAATAGCCCTATGTTAAATGGGCGACCGCCGTCAAGGCTGAATAGTAAAGTGCTTCTGACTTGTGACGGCGGGGCGGATATGAATTAATTAGACTCTCGTAATCAAGCTCAGTTTTGATTAACGCCGTCAGTGTGGTATTTATTTATGTAGACTTTTCCCACATACATACACCACAAAATAATATTGCTCACATAGCAACACGTTTATTTTAAGGACTAACACAGACCTGGGCAAAATACGGCCCGTGGGCCACATGCGGCTCGGCCCGTTTGTTAGGAACTCGCATGGCTGCCGTTAGTGTGACCCCAAGATGCAAGAACCAGGAGGACGATGAGCAGGTAAGATTATTTTAATTATCATCAGCAGAGGAGAAAGCAGTCTTGCATGAAACCGTTCCAACATAAAGTGTGGTGTGCTGTGTACCGGAGGAGGAGTCTGTGGGAGTGATGCGTCCTGGACGGCTTCAGTCCCCGGGCCACACGGAGCTGATCAGAACCAGCTTGCCGTTGGGACCCCACATCAGATCCTGGCGCTCCATGGGGGAATGGCGGAGCGTCTCAGCCTCCATTGCGCGTAACACCTCCTACGTACCTTCATCCATCTCCTCTATGTCCATTGCGGGAAAACGGATAGCTGGCGTCATTCTGTCATAACAGGGGGGGTCGCAGCTTACTGCGAGGTTTGTTCTCCCAAGATGCAAACGGACTATTCCGGACAAGACTTGCAGGTAGGAACATATTTATTTTCGTCACTGCTTGTTTCATGCGATACCATAGTTCATGCTGCTCTTTTTCGTGTCCGATATGTTACGGCTCAGGCTCCTGCCAACGCCGCTCATCCGTCTGTGCGCACCTCGGGACACACCCACGGGTGCGCACATCCAGGGACCCGCCCTGCAGCAGCCACCAGCTGCAATCACTCACCGGCAATCTGCACACCTGGAACTGATGAGGGCGAGCTGGTTAAAAGACCAGTGGACCCAAGAATCGGCGCGGGAACTTAGTTACCTCTTTGTGTACCTACCTTCCCGAGTCTTCCCTCCTCGAGATCTCCCGTTGTTTCCCCGGTGTTTTGGACTGCCTTCCTCGTTTCCCGACTCCTCACTCGCCCCTGGAGTCTGACGTCTCTCTCTGCCCCACGGACCCCACGCTGATCTTGGACCCCTTTTGCCTTGCCCTCTTTGGACTTGTCTGCTTTTCTCATCAACACTTGGTAACACACACTTCAGATATCTACACACATAGTCTTACACCACACACACTCTTGTATTTTAGTCACACACTCCATTTCTATAGTTTAGTTGTATTGTTTGTTATTATTATTATATATATTTATTATATATAATAAATTATTGAACATACTGCCCTCTGGTGTCTGAGCCGTCACCTCCCTTTAGTGTTACATAACACGATACCAAGTTTATGCTAGTTGTTGGATTCATGCCGTGTGCACGTAAGTGTTAGTTGTTTCATGCCACAGTAAGTCTTGTTTGTTCCATGCCATAGTCCATGTTAAAGGGGAACATTATCACAATTTCAGAATGGTTAAAACCATTAAAAATCAGTTCAAAGTGGCTTATTTTATTTTTCAAAGTTTTTTTCAAAATTTTACCCATCACGCAATATCCCTAAAAAAAGCTTCAAAGTGCCTGATTTTAACCATCGTTATATACACCCGTCCATTTTCCTGTGACGTCACATAGTGATGCTAATACAAACAAACATGGCGCATAGAACAGCAAGCTATATCGACATTAGCTCGGATTCAGACTCGGATTTCAGCGGCTTAAGCGATTCAACAGATTACGCATGTATTGAAACGGATGGTTGTAGTGTGGAGGCAGGTAGCGAAAATGAAATTGAAGAAGAAACTGAAGCTATTGAGCCATATCGGTTTGAACCGTATGCAAGCGAAACTGACGAAAACGACACGACAATCAGCGACACGGGAGAAAGCGAGGACAAATTGGGCGATCGCCTTCTAATCAACGATTGGTATGTGTTTGTTTGGCATTAAAGGAAACTAACAACTATGAACTAGGTTTACAGCATATGAAATACATTTGGCAACAACATGCACTTTGAGAGTGCAGACAGCCCAATTTTCATCAATTAATATATTCTGTAGACATACCCTCATCCGCTCTCGTTTCCTGAAAGCTGATCCGTCCAGTCCTGTTGGAAATGCATCTGCTTTGAGTGTCGCAGGATATCCACACATTCTTGCCATCTCTGTCGTAGCATAGCTTTCGTCGGTAAAGTGTGCGGAACAAACGTCCAATTTCTTGCCACTTTGGCATCTTTGGGCCACTGGTGCAACTTGAATCCGTCCCTGTTGGTGTTGTTACACCCTCCGACAACACACCGACGAGGCATGATGTCTCCAAGGTACGGAAAACAGTCGAAAAAAACGGAAAATAACAGAGCTGATTTGACTCGGTGTTTGTAATGTGTTTGAGAAAATTGCGGATTGCTTCCTGATGTGACGTCACTCGGAGAGCGAATAATAGAAAGGCGTTTAATTCGCCAAAATTCACCCATTTAGAGTTCGGAAATCGGTTAAAAAAATATATGGTCTTTTTTCTGCAACATCAAGGTATATATTGACGCTTACATAAATCTGGTGATAATGTTCCCCTTTAAGTGGTTAGCTTCTATGTTTCCTGTGTTAAGTTTTTTTTGTTCGTTACCTTTTCGTGTGAACGGCACGCTTTTCTTTTGTTTGGTTTCGGTCTTTGTGATGTGTAGGATGAATTGAGAAAATAAATATGTTCCTACCTGCAAGTCTTGTCCGGAATAGTCCGTTTGCATCCCGGGAGAACAAACCTCGCAGGAAGCTGCGACCCCCCCCCCTGTTATGACACCGTTATGATTTTCAATCCGGCCCGCCGGAGGTTCTATATCATTTTTTTTTAGACCTTTAACATCAAAACTGTAGCCGCCATTATGCTGTTTTTAAATGGCCGTAAGTCTTGAACTATAGAAAGTCATTCAATGGTTGTGCTTTTGGGTGTTATACCAGTTATTACGGCAATGTACTGTCATGTCTGTGTAATCATGTTTTGTTTTGTTTAGTTATTGGACTCTTTAGTTTCTGGCTTTTTACTCCCTTGTCTTGTTTCCATGGTTACCCATTAGTTTCACCTGTTCCACGTTTGGACTCATTGTGCACTCTTGTTTGTCACCATAGCAACCCATTAGTTTTCACCTGCCCTCACGACTCACGCACCTGTCGTTAATCATGTCACTATTATTTAAACCCATTGTTGCCAGGAAGTCTCCCTGGCGACATCATACCCCTGACTTTCTGCTCCTCACTCTGTTTACCTTTGCGCACTTCATGCCATGTCAAGTAAGTTCTTTCTATTCATGCCACAGTTAGTGACTTTTGTTCATGTCCATAGTTTTTTGCCCACGTGCAATTCTTTTTGTTTCGTTAGTCAAGTTTGTACTTCCGCCTTGAGCGCGCTTTTTGTTCCTTTGTTAGTGTAAAATAAATAATGTCTTCACCTTCACGCCATGTCTGGTCCAAATGTTCATTTGCACCACGGGAGAACAAACCACGCCATAGTCCAAGTCTTGACATGTACGTCACAGCAGCTTTAGACTCCTGCTTATTAGGGTTCAATTGGTCAGAGTGGGCGGGGTTTGTTTTCAGCGCGGTCAGCCCGAAATGTGTGTGCCAGAAACAGATGCGGACGCAGATTTTTTCCAACAAATGTCTGCATAAAAGTGACAATATGTCATATTGTAGGTGTTTATTACGCTTTCCATTCATATTTTGCAGTTTTTAAAATTTTTTGTTGTGTTTTGCTTTAGTTGTAAAAGATACACAACTATCAAGCAGCTGGTCTGAGAAGTAAAAGAGGAGTGACGTTCATATGTTGTTAATATTCAGTGTTTTATTGTTCATAGCAGGGTTGTACGGTATACCGGTATTAGTATAATACCGCGATACTAATGAATCATATTCGGTACTATACAGCCTCTGAAGCATACGTCACGTCATGACATTGCTGGTTTACGAGCAGACGAGCATGTTCGGCAGCGCACAATCACGGAGTACTTACAAGCAGACACAGTGTGTAGACAGAAAAGGGAGAACGGACGCATTTTGGCCTAAAAAATTAACGATAAAGATGCAATTATAACACTGAATTCGCTAATGACGTCATTCCCGAATGTAAACAACCGCCGTGGGTGGATCTACATCTGACATCCACAATGATACCAAATTCAGGAGCGTATCTCGTCGATACTACTATGATTTTATCGATATTTTTTAGCATCACAAAATCTTCTTTTGTTTTTTTTAACATTTATATTATGTTTATAAACTCAGTAAATATGTCCCTGAACACATGAGGACTTTGAATATGACCAATGTATGATCCTGTAACGACTTGGTATCGGATCGATACCCAAATGTCTGGTATCATCCAAAACTAATGTAAAGTATCAAACAACAGAAGAATAAGTGATTATTACATTCTAACAGAAGTGTAGATAGACAGTAAGCAGATATTAACAGTAAATGAACAAGTAGATTAATAATTCATTTTCTACCACTTGTCCTTAATAATTTTGACAAAATAATAGAATGATAAATGACACAATATGTTACTGCATACGTCAGCAGACTAATTAGGAGGCTTTGTTTGCTTACTTACTGTCAGGACTTGGACTTTGGCTTGGTTTGTTCTCCCGTGGTGCAAATGAACTGGACTGGTCAAGGCTTGAAGGTGGGTACATGATTTATTTTAAACTATCAAAAAAGGAATAAACAAAAAGCGCGCACAGTGGCGGAGAATAAAACTAGACTTTAAACACAAAACTTGCACATTGGCAGAAACTATGAACAATTAAACAAAACACTAACTGTGGCTTAACAAACAAAAACTTACTTGGCATGGAACCGGCATGAAAAAAAGAGTAGCAAGGGTCATCAGGGTGTGGAGAGTGTGCAGGAGCATAAATGTGGTGATGTCGTCAGAACGAACAACAGAAAATGAATGAACTTAAATACTATGGACATGATTAGTGAAAGCAGGTGCGTGACTCGAAACGTGAAACAGGTGCGTGACGTGACAGGTGAAAACTAATGGTTGCTATGGTGACAAGAGTGCACAATGAGTCCAAACGTGGAACAGGTGCGTGACGTGACAGGTGAAACTAATGGTTGCTATGGTGACAAAACAAAACAAAAGTGCACAAAAAGTCCAAAATTTAAACCGAACATTACTAAAACAAAACATGATCACACAGACATGACACTTACTAATAAAAGACAAGTTGTCTTGTATGTTCACTATTTTATTTAAGGACAAACATGCAATAAGAAACATATGTTTAATGTACCCTAAGATTTTTTGTTAAAATACATCAAATAAAGAATTTTTTTGTGGTCTCCTTTATTTAGAAAAGTACAGAAAAGTACCAAAAAGTATCAAAATTGTCATGATCTGTGGTCTGGATCATGTTTTTTGTTATTTTCTGTTAGTTTAAGACCCCATTAGTTCCTGTTTTTGTGCACCCTTGTTTGTTTCAGTTTCCATGACGACTTATGATTTTCACCTGCTTCTTGCATTCGGGACACACCTGTTTCTAATCAGGAGACTATTATTTAAGCCTGTCGTTGCCAGTTAGTCGGTCTGGCGACATTGCTCTTGTCATGCCATAGTTCATGCTGGTGTTCATGTGATTGTTTCATGTTATTTTCATGCCATAGTTCATGCTTATATTAATGCGATTGTTTCATGCTCTTTTCTTGCTTCATGCCATGCCAAGTAAGTTTTGTTTAATCATGCCACAGTTAGCGAGTTTTTGTTTTGCCCTGTCCATAGTATACGCCAAGTGTTAGTTTTTGTTTCGTGCGCCAAGTTGTGCCTTCGCCTTGTGCTCCTTTTTTGTTGGTACCTGTTTGAGAGTGATTATTTAATATGTTCCTACCTGCTACCGTTGTCCGGGAAAAGTCTGTTTTGGGTCCTGAGAGAACAATCCTCGCAGTAAGTTGCGAAAACCCTTCACGTCGTGACAGAAACACATTTTGGTACAGGTACCAAAATATTGGTATCGGGACAACACTAGTCTGGTACTACCTCTACATTTACTCTTATATTGAATACAATTCTATATATACTCCTCCTGTTCAAGTCTTATTGATGTAATTTTAAGCCATTAAATAAAATATTAAAAAAACATCTACTGTTTAACTTTTATTTAACCAAGAAAAGTCCCATTGAGATTAAAAAATATATTTTTTTAAGGGAGTCCTGGCCAACAGGCAGCAAAAGATAAAGTTACGTACAAATACATGTCATACACATTAAGAAAAACAGTTACAATTTAAAAAAATAAACTAATCTCAAGTAGTCTCAATCAGGACTTAATGAAATTTAAGAGGATACAGACGAAATAGGAAATAAATAAAACAGTGATAGATGATAGAGAATAGCAACAGTCACACATACATCCATCCATCCATCCATCCATTTTCTACCGCTTGTCCAAGTCACTGAGATTAGGTGGGATAGGGAGAAAGAAGGGGCTGAGATTCAGCAACATATGTTGAAAGCGTCCGTTTTTATAAATATTGGGTGCAGGAGCAGCAGGGGGTAGTGGAATTTTATTGGTGAATCCATTTGTGCGGTGTAGGAACAGTTGGCATCTGGTCGTGACACCTAGTTAGGGGACCTGGGGATGGATAAGGAGCGAGAAGAGGGCAGACAAAACAGCAGCTGTGGCAATAGCAGGGTCGCCTGCTCATATTTAGAAACAAGCAACTTAAAACAACTTTACTGCCATTGTACTAACAGTTAAAAGTTAAAATATTGGATAATATTAATTAGAGATGTAACAATATTAAAATCTCACAGTTCGATATTATCACAGTATGAAGGCCACAGTACAGTAATAAAAGAATCAGAATCAGAAATACTTTAATAATCCCCGAGGGGAAATTAAGATTTTCAGCACAATCCCATTCAAGAGCAGACAAAACATTACCACCCCGGGTCCACAGTCGGGACCCGGGATGGACCGCTCGCCTGTGCATCGGTTGGGGACTCGGGATGGTCTCCTGCTGGCCCCACTATGGACTGGACTCTCACTATTATGTTAGATCCACTATGGACTGGACTTTCACAATATTATGCTAGACCCACTCGACGTCCATTGCATCCGGTCTCCCCTAGACGGGGTCCTCTCCAAGGTTTCTCATTGTCATTCTCATTGACATCCCCCTGGGTTGTGAGTTTTTCCTTGCCCTTACGTGGGATCTGAACCGAGGATGTCGTTGTGGCTTGTGCAGCCCTTTGAGACATTTGGGGCGGCATGGCGTAGTGGGTAGAGCAACCGTGCCAGAAACCTGAGGGTTGCAGGTTCGCTCCCCGCCTCTTACCATCCAAAAATCGCTGCCGTTGTGTCCTTGGGCTGGATACTTCACCCTTTGCCCCCGGTGCCACTCACACCGGTGAATTGAATGATGAATGATAGGTGGTGGTCGGAGGGGCCGTTAGCGCAAATTGCAGCCACGCTTCCGTCAGTCTACCCCAGGGCAGCTGTGGCTATGAAAGTAGCTTACCACCACCAGGTGTGAACGATTGATGGGTTCTACATGTAAAGCGACTTTGGGTACTTAGAAAAGCGCTATATAAATCCCAGTTATTATTATTATTATTATTATTATTTGTGATTTAGGGCTATATAAATAAATATTGATTGATGGATTGATACAGAAAGACAGAACAGGATCGCTGACGAGTCTGCCAACTTCCGGCGCCCCTTACAAAAAAGGGTAGGGGGGAAGCAGGGAAGCCCAGGCAACCCTCCCCCCAGCCACTTCGTCCAGCTCTTCCCGAGGGATCCCGAGGCGTTCCCAGGCCAGCCGGGAGACATAGTCTTCCCAACGTGTCCTGGGTCTTCCCCGTGGCCTCTCACCGGTCGGACGTGCCCTAAACAGCTTCCTAGGGAGGCGTTTGGGTGGCATCCTGACCAGATGCCCGAACCAACTCATCTGGCTCCTCTCCATGTGGAGGAGTAGCGGCTTTACTTTAAGCTCCTTCCGGATGGCAGAGCTTCTCACCCTATCTCTAAGAGGGAGCCCTGCCAACCGGCGGAGGAAACTCATTTCGGCCCGTGATCTTGTCCTTTCGGTCATAACCCAAAGGTCATGACCATAGGTGAGGATGGGAACGTAGATCGACCGGTAAATTGAGAGCTTTGCCTTCCGGCTCAGCTCCTTCTTCACCACAACGGATCGATACAGCGTCCGCATTACTGAAGACGCCGCACCGATCCGCCTGTCGATCTCACGATCCACTCTTCCCACACTCGTGAACAAGACTCCGAGGTACTTGAACTCCTCCACTTGGGGCAGGGTTTCCTCCCCAACCTGGAGATGGCACTCCACCCTTTTCCGGGCAAGAACCATGGACTCGGACTTGGAGGTGCTGATTCTCATCCCAGTCGCTTCACACTCGGCTGCGAACTGATCCAGTGAGAGCTGAAGATCCTGGCCAGATGAAGCCACATCATCTGCAAAAAGCAGAGACCTAATCCCGCAGCCACCAAACCGGATCCCCTCAACGCCCTGACTGCGCTTAGAAATTCTGTCCATAAAAGTTATGCACAGTTACATCCCAAAGATGGAGAATGCTATTTAGGTCTCAAAAGGTTTTCACAAATTTAGAGGCATAACAATTGGCAACATTGTTATTAAAATGAACAATCAGGATTGAGCTTAAAATAAGCGTTCTATTTCCTGATCGATATATACTCTATATGATGTTTTTTACTGTCTATCGGTCAAGATATCGTAATGTAAAATTGATCACAGTGATTGAAACTGGCTGTATTTGTAATTTAATGAGACCTTCATGCCAGTTATTTGCTCATAAGATGAAAAACAATGGTCAGGGCCACCCAAAAAAAATTTGATGACTGTCAAATTGACAATTCACAAACATGGTTCTGTCGTAGCAATTTGGCATTGACTTCAGTCAGTCCACAGAGAGTTCCACATCCGATTAAAGCAGGAGGGCTGTGTGATAATTAATCATTTGACGGATTCTTCCAGTCCGACTCCACCGGCGCCACAGCTGATCGTCGCCACTTTGGAGAATTAATTTGATTCTTTCTCAGACGCTTCAGCTGTGGCCCAGATCACAACTCAGTTGAAGAAATATTCTCTGACATGCACTCAATCTTAAAGGATCTCAGACCTCTGGGCTCAGCCGGGGTAGAGCGTCCTTTAAAGGGATTAGGACATGTGAGCAAACATACAGAAGACGTACTGCAGACGGACAAGGCAAGAGACGTGCAGGCTGGCACACATCATGATTTGATTCGTATATCAACATGAAGGCAGGGAGGGTTGAGGCAAGGAAACACTCGAGAATACAACGTTAGAAATACGTTCAAAATGTAAGGACTTTGTTTTGAACATTTTGAATATCAATCAATCAACCAACGTTTATTTATATAGCCCTAAATCACAAGTGTCTCAAAGGGCTGCACAAGCCAAAACAACATCCTTGGTTCAGAGCCCACATAAGGGCAAGGAAAAACTCAAAACCCAGTGGTATGTCACTGTGAATGACTATGAGAAACCTTGGAAAGGACCGCAGATGTGGGTGACCTCCCCCCCTCTAAGGGAGACCGGACTCAATGGACGTCGAGTGGGTCTAGCATAATATTGTGAAAGTCCAGTCCATAGTGGATCTAACATAGTAGTGAGAATCCAGTCCATAGTGGGGCCAGCAGGAGACCATCCCGAGCGGAGACGGGTCAGCAGCGCCGAGATGTCCCCAACCGATGCACAGGCGAGCGGTCCACCCCGGGTCCCGACTCTGGACAGCCAGCACTTCATCCATGGTCCGGTCTGCAACAGGACCCCCAGAATTGGGCCCACTGTAATGCCGGGCAGGCCACAGACAGACATGCTTGGCCGAGTACAGGGCACGGGAGAAGCAGGAGACAACCAACCCCCCCAGCCAGAGAGAGACCACACCCTACGCAGGCAGAAGGACGGGACGCCCTAACCCGAAGGGCCCAGAGACTCCCCGCAGCTGGACGAGAAGACCAGCCGGGTGCCCCATAGGCAACCGGCCCCCATAGGCTCGACCACCACCACCATGAATTGATTTACGTGGACCCCGACTTAAACAAGTTGAAAAACTTATTGGGGTGTTACCATTTAGTGGTCAATTGTACGGAATATGTACTGTACTGTGCAATCTACTAATAAAAGTTTCAATCAATCAATCAACCCCGGCGGAAGAAGAAAGTGAATGTTTAGAACTGAATACATTTACATGTGCATAAACATTTGTTTTCTTTTGTATTATTTGTTTTCCTGAATTAAGTACCCCGCCTTCCGCCCGAATGCAGCTGAGATGGACTCCAGCACCCCCCGCGACCCCCAAAAAGACAAGCGGTAGAAAATGGATGGATGGATGAATTAAGTAACGTTTATGACAACCTTTTTCCAAAACACAATATAGAATGTGAGATATAACAGGATAATGCATACATTTATCATTTTTTTTCAAATGGTTACAAAAAAGTGGGACCAAAAAGTTTACTGTAGCCCATTTTTATGACTTGATGGGGACCTTGGAACCAACACTGATGGAGTATTTATGCGTGCTGTGGCCTGCGGGCCGGTTCTAATACTAATCAAATATCATCCCAGGGGGCCATAGATAATCCTTGACTTTGACACCCCTGATTAAAGTAAGAATTTATATGCATTTTCACCATTTTATGCAAGTAAAATTACAAATAGTCTCACTAGTGGCCTAGTCGTTAGAGTGTCCGCCCTGAGATCGGTAGGTTGTGAGTTCAAACCCCGGCCGAGTCATACCAAAGACTATATCATACCTCCCTGCTTGGCACTCAGCATCAAAGGTTGGAATTGGGGGTTAAATCACCAAAAATGATTCCCGGGCGTGGCCACCGCTTCTGCCCACTGCTCCCCTCACCTCCCAGGGGGTGATCAAGGGTGATGCGTCAAATGCAGAGAATAATTTCGCCACACCTAGTGTGTGTGAGACAATCATTGGTACCGTATTTTCCGCACTATAAGGCGCACCGGATTATTAGCCGCACCTTCAATGAATGGCATATTTCATAACTTTGTCCACCAATAAGCCGCCCCGGACTATAAGCCGCGCCTACGCTGCGCTAAAGGGAATGTCAAAAAAACAGTCAGATAGGTCAGTCAAACTTTAATAATATATTAAAAACCAGCGTTCTAACAACTCTGTTCACTCCCAAAATGTACGCAAATGTGCAATCACAAACATAGTAAAATTCAAAATAGTGCAGAGCAATAGCAACATAATGTTGCTCGAACGTTAATGTCACAACACACAAAATAAACATAGCGCTCACTTTCTGAAGTTATTCTTCATTCGTAAATCCTTCGAATTCTTCGTCTTCGGTGTCCGAAGTGAAAAGTTGGGCAAATGTGGGATCCAAAATGGCCGGTTCCGTCTCGTCGAAGTCATCGGAGTCAGTGTCACTGTTATCCAGCAGTTCTGTGAATCCTGCCTTCCGGAAAGCTCGGACCACAGTTGTGACCGAAATATCTGCCCAGGCATTTACGATCCACTGGCAGATGTTGGCGTCGTCTGGCGCTGCCTCCGTCTTAGTGAAGGTGTGTTCGCCTTCTGTCATCCATTGTTCCCACGCAGTTAGCAGTCTAGCTTCGAATGCCCTGTTGACACCAATATCTAGCGGCTGGAGGTCTTTTGTCAATCCACCCGGAATGACGGCGAGTATTGAATTAAGCGCGTAAGCGTGTCTCTTAATGTGATGTTATGAGCTAGCAAATATAACAACTACACTACCCAGCATGCAACGATAGTGACGAGCATGCGCGGTAGCCCTGAGAAGCGTTGTTGTATGCTGGGAGTTAGAATGTGGTTATGAGCACGCTGTGAGTAAACGTTGAGAACTCAGTTAACACGCCTCGTCTGCATTATTTATAATTAGACAGACAACACACTTAATAGGAGCCATTTTGAGGTCTTTACATAAACACACAAATGGAAATGAAACGTCACATATCCCAGCATGCACCGCGCGCTTCTTCGTCATCCACTGTTCCCACGCAGTTAGCAGTCTAGCTTCGAATGCCCTGTTGACACCAATATCTAGCGGCTGGAGGTCTTTTGTCAATCCACCCGGAATGACGGCGAGTATTGAATTAAGCGCGTAAGCGTGTCTCTTAATGTGATGTTATGAGCTAGCAAATATAACAACTACACTACCCAGCATGCAACGATAGTTACGAGCATGCGCGGTAGCCCTGAGAAGCGTTGTTGTATGCTGGGAGTTAGAATGTGGTTATGAGCACGCTGTGAGTAAACGTTGAGAACTCAGTTAACACGCCTCGTCTGCATTATTTATAATTAGACAGACAACACACTTAATAGGAGCCATTTTGGGGTCTTTACATAAACACACAAATGGAAATGTAACGTCACATATCCCAGCATGCACCGCGCGCTTCTTCTTCTTCCGGGGGCGGGTGGTTGCTTACAGTACAAGAAGAAGCGCTTCCTGTTCTATGGGGGCGGGTGCTTACCTTGGCGGTTGCTTGCGTAGAAGAAGAAGCGCTTCCTGCTCTACCGGGAAAAAAGATGGCGGCTGTTTACCGAAGTTGCGAGAACGAAACTTTATGAAAATGAATCTTAATATTTATCCATATATAAAGCGCACCGGGTTAAAAGCCGCACTGTCAGCTTTTGAGTAAATTTGTGGTTTTTAGGTGCGGCTAATGGTGCGGAAAATACGGTACTTTAACTTTAACTTTTTTTTAAATGTGTGTTGTTAATTAATATTTTTGGACGTCTGAAATGGATTAGCCGGATTCTCATGATTTGTTATGGGAAAAAAATCATTTTGGAACAAATGACATCAGAATTCCAAGGTTCCTTTGTACCTCCGCACTATTTCTAACCAGCGCTTCGACATTTCCGAGTCATCCCAAATGCAGCATTACTGGAGCAGCTTTGTGCCTCACGTGTGAGGAACCTAAGCTGTGGTCCAAAAGCGTGAGGACGTTATTAACACGCACTATTTCGGGCTAGACAAAGCCCGTACAAGCAGAAATGACACAATAAATACACTTTTATGAGTTTATGGCTCTCGCTGGCATCCTTGCCACAGGCAGGCCCTTATAACAGATGTGACCCGCCACTTTTAAGAGGGCTGAATGAGCCAGAAAATTTGTCAAGAGCAAAGCGGACCATGTTGCTGTTTATAATAGCGAGCGTGTGTAAGTGTGATAGAGGGAGGGAGGGAGGGAGAGAAAGTGAGCATATGGGTTTATTCGTAGCTGTGTGCACGCCCCTGCAAGCTGAACCGAGTGGCATAAAATGAGTTGGTGCCCTGGGCTTTTTATCTTCTGTGCTCATAAGAGGCACCAGGCAGGCCTGAAGCCCCCCTGGCAGAGGTCACTATTGGCAGCTGCAGCTTTAAGACTTACACACTCATAGTTTTACGTTTGAACAGACCATGTTGTGAGAGAAGCAGGACTGTAATATTGTTTGCGTTCCCCATCCATCCCTCCATCCATCCATCCATTTGTTCTCCAATTGACACTTGTGATTTAGGGCTATATAAATAAAGATTGATTGATGATTGATTGATTTATGACAGTGTTGTTTAGTGTGGTTTCACTATATGGCACACGTTTATGACAGTGCTATTTAGTGTGGTTTCACTATATGGCACATTTTATGACAGTGATGTTTAGTGTGGTTTCACTATATGGCACATGTTTATGACAGTGTTGTTTAGTGTGGTTTCACTATATGGCACATGTTTATGACAGTGATGTTTAGTGTGGTTTCACTATATGGCACATGTTTATGACAGTTGTTTAGTGTGGTTTCACTATATGGCACATGTTTATGACAGTTGTTTAGTGTGGTTTCACTATTTGGCACATGTTTATGACAGTGTAGTTTAGTGTGGTTTCACTATATGGCATATGTTCAGGCCCGGCCCTAACCAATCTGGCGCCCTAGGCAAGATTTTAGGTGGCGCCCCCCCACATCGGCAGTGAAGTGTATATACTCACAAGAACCCGAATAGCTTTGTCTTTGACCTTTTTTTTTTTACTTACAACTATACCTAATATATAAAGGGGTGGAAAAGTGACTATTACCTGCAGGGCAAACATTAGCTAACCAGAAGGCAATAACAATGTAAACAAAAAACACCTGCTTAAAAGATCTAATACAAATGTCCCTGAGGAATGTAAGGTGGGAGTACTGTAATTACCTAACGTTACATTATTATTTTCCATAACAATTTAGCCCCCTCCACAATATTAACCCGACGTTAAAACAGAACTAGCTATTTATTGATTAGCAATTGCCGAATCATGTAACATTAGCTTAATGCTAAAAAGCCAGGTTACTATAACATTCTGTAACAGACAAATAATTTCATGTAGGCTAACGTTACCTACCTGCTACCTCTGTCTTTTCTCGTTTCTCCTCTTCTTTTCTCTTTTTTCTTCCCTGGGCACCTGACAGTTTTGGCCGTTTTGACATCTTGTGTTGATTTTTTGATGTGGTGACGTCCAAAAAGAGTCATGATACGGGAAGGGAGGGGGCGCACCGTGCGGGGGGAGGAGGGGGGGCGTAATGTTGTAACAAATAATATTTCTATTAAATAGGCTTTACTTTGCATTTTAATTAACGTGAGATTATTTTTTTGTATTTAGAAATAATAGTAACAACTTTTTTTTTTTTTTTTTTTTCTCCAACATTTGTGGCACTGGCGTGGCGCCCCCTGATGGACGGCGCCCTTAGCATTTGCCTATACGGCCTATGCCACGGGCCGGCCCTGCATATGTTTATGACAGTGTTGTTTTGTGTGGTTTCACTATATGGCACATGTTTATGACGGTGTAGTTTAGTATGGTTTCACTATATGGCATATGTTTATGACAGTGTTGTTTTGTGTGGTTTCACTATATGGCACATGTTTATGACAGTGTTGGCGTTGTTCATACTGCCACTCTTAGTGTGACATGTATGGATGTTGAGTAAGTATGCCCTTCACTCGCTCGTGTGCCCTGTGTTCAAAGTTTAGATGATTGTGTCATCCGTTCATTTTCGGGCCCAATGAAATCTTGGTTAGGTTTTGTAATTAGAGACTAAATGATCTGTAACTTTTTTCACAATGTAAAAGGGACCCCAAACTCTGGAACGATCTCCCTCTCCATGTGAGACAGGCCCCTTCTTTGGCTACTTTTAAGATCCTTCTTAAAACCCATTTGTATTCACTGGCTTTCAACCCAGCACGAGACTTTAAACTGTTTCTAACATTTTTAACTGTTTTTAACTTTTTTAACTGCTTTTTTATCAAAGACATTGTTCTTAAGATAATTTGTAATTGCTTTTTCAATGTGTATTTTACCTCTATTTTAAATGTTATTTTTTTAAGTCTGTCCTTTGCCTGTATTTCTCTGTGATGTACAGCCCATCCATCCATCCATCCATCCATATTCTTCCGCTTATCCGAGGTCGGGTCGCGGGGGCAGCAGCCTAAGCAGGGAAGCCCAGACTTCCCTCTCCCCAGCCACTTCGTCCAGCTCTTCCCGGGGGATCCCGAGGAGTTCCCACGGCAGCCGGGAGACATAGTCTACCCAACATGTCCTGGGTCTTCCCTGTGGCCTCCTACCGGTCAGACCTGCCCTAAACACCTCCCTAGGGAGGCGTTCGGGTGGCATCCTGACCGGATGCCTGACCCACCTCATCTGGCTCCTCTCGATGTGGAGGAGCAGTGGCTTTACTTTGAGCTCCCCCCGGATGGCAGAGCTTCTCACCCTATCTCTAAGGGAGAGCCCCGCCACCCGGCGGAGAAAACTCACTTCAGCCGCTTGTACCCGTGATCTTGTCCTTTCGGTCATAACCCAAAGCTCATGACCATAGGTGAGGATGGGAACGTAGATCGACTGGTAAATTGAGAGCTTTGCCTTCCGGCTCAGCTCCTTCTTCACCACAACGGATCGATGCAGCGTCTGCATTACTGAAGACGCCGCACCGATCCGCCTGTCGATCTCACGATCCACTCTTCCCTCACTCGTGAACAAGACTCCGAGGTACTTGAACTTCTCCACTTGGGGCAGGGTCCTCTCCCCAACCCAGAGATGGCACTCCACCCTTTTCCGGGCGAGAACCATGGACTCAGACTTGGAGGTGCTGATTCTCATCCCAGTCGCTTCACACTCGGCTGCGAACCGATCCAGTGAGAGCTAAAGATCCTGGCCAGATGAAGCCATCAGGACCACATCATCTGCAAAAAGCAGAAACCTAATCCTGCAGCCACCAAACCGGATCCCCTCAACGCCTTGACTGTGCCTAGAAATTATGTCCATAAAAGTTATGAACAGAATCGGTGACAAAGGGCAGCCTTGGCGGAGTCCAACCCTCACTGGAAACGTGTCCGACTTACTGCCGGCAATGCGGACCAAGCTCTGGCACTGATCATACAGGGAGCGGACCACCACATCAGACAGTCCGATACCCCATACTCTCTGAGCACTCCCCACAAGACTTCGAATGCCTTCTCCAAGTCCACAAAGCACATGTAGACTGGTTGGGCAAACTCCCATGCACCCTCAAGGACCCTGCCGAGAGTATAGAGCTGGTCCACAGTTCCACGACCAGGACGAAAACCACACTGTTCCTCCTGACTCCGAGGTTCGACTATCCGGCGTAGCCTTCTCTCCAGTACACCTGAATAGACCTTACCGGGAAGGCTGAGGAGTGTACAGCCCTTTGTTCTTCAACTGTGGTTGTTTTTAAAGGGCTTTATAAATAAAATGGTATGGTCTGGTAAATTCGCCACAGAATCAACAACAACAAGACTGATTTTTCAGAAATTATTTTAAATATTGACTGTTGCCATCAATCTCACGTGGGTGCTCGGCATTGTCCGTGGGTGCCTCGGGGCCCGGAGCACCCACGGGGTCGGCGCCTATAACGTTTTTTTAACCAGCCTCCGCTTGTGTTAGGGCATTGACGGTGATCAAAAGTTTGGAGCTTTGACGAATCAATCCACCTTGTACTGGTCCACCCCTGCGTGCTGTGAGCACTGTGTGGGAAGAATCTGGTTTCACACGTTTAGATAGTTATCAACTACTATTCATTTTTGTGTGCATGTGAGAAAGTTGAGCCTCCGTGTGTTTGTGTGTGTGTGAGGGAGAGACTCAGCTGCTGTCTTCATTGCCCATTAGTGTTCTCATGCATCTCTAATGCAACCCACATGCAGGATGCCTCCGCTGGGGGTGGGAAACGGCTCTCTGATGCACCCGCAGCAGAAGATGAGCAAGATGGAGAAAGGTATAATACAAAATGCATTCTTTGTGTAATGATATCATCAGTGTGTGGATGGTCACCTGGAACATGGTCGGAATAATACGGACTTCTAAAAAAAAAATTGCATTGCATAGCTTTCGATTATCTTCATGCAGCCAATATAAGTAAATTGCAGTACTGCAGCAGAGAATTCCCATTACAATTATGAATAATAGGGCTGCAACAATTCATCAAATTAAATCGATGATTTTGTTTGGAAAAAAAACATGCCGCATGTGGCTCTTTGGCACTTTCCTAGTGGCTCCCTGGACCTCTTTCAGAGATGTGTGAAAATCGAAAAAAAGGTTCAAACACTGATGACATCTAATAATCAGACAAGAAGCAAGGAATCATGCAGAGACAGAGTTCAATTTAACTCATAAGAGTGGGCTGTATTCTAGTTACATATCCAAACTACGTTCTAAAAGTCCAGCCCGACGTGCTTCCTCTATTTATTTGGAAGGTCCCTGTTACATCCACTGAAGCTGTCGCTGAGGGAAGGGGGTAATCTGGACAACTCCAGTTAGACACAATATATGATTATAGAATAATGTCATGTCTGTGTGATCATGTTTTGTTTTAGTCATGTTCGGTTTTGTTTTTGGACTTTTTGTGCACTTTTGTTCGTTTTGTCACCATAGCAACCATTAGTTTTTCACCTGTCACGTCACACGTTTTGAGTCAAGCACCTGTTTTCACTAATCATGTCACTAGTATTTAAGTTCATTGTTTTCAGTTTGTTGTTCTGGCGACATCTGTCAGGACTTGGACTATGGCGTGGTTTGTTCTCCCGAGATGCAAGTGATTTGGACCAGACAGATGTCGCCAGCTAAAAAGTTCTCCCGCAAGAGAGTTGGACAATTTTGATGAGGTTTCTTGGGCGGTCCTTCGCGCGATGGAAGAGGAAACTCTGCGCTACTCCTCCATGGAGTACAGAGACTCCATTTGGTCCCAGGAATGCAGGGACGCAGCGCAGTGCCGGATTCATACCCTTGTTACACTCTTACCTCTGCGCACTTCATAGTCCATGCCAAGTAAGTTTTTTGTTTATTAATGCCACAGTTAGTGTTTTTGTTTAATTGTTCACAGTTTCTGCCTATGTGCAAGTTTTGTTTTCAATAGCCTAGTTTTGTACCTCCGCCATTGTGCGTGCTTTTCGTTTGTTCCTTTTTGATATATAGTGTTAAAATAAATCATGTATTCACCTTCACGCCATGTCTGGTCCAAATCACTTGCACCTCAGGAGAACAAACCACGCCATAGTCCCAGTCGTGACAGATGTCGCCAGCACGACAAACTGAAAACAATGAACTTAAATACTAGTGACATGATTAGTGAAAACAGGTGCGTGACTCAAAACATGAAACAGGTGCGTGACGTGACAGGTGAAAACTAATGGTTGCTATGGTGACAAAACAAACAAAAGTGCACAAAAAGTCCAAAAACAAAACCGAACATGACTAAAACAAAACATGATCACACAGACATAACAAATAAATGAAAATTAGTTGACGCTGGTGATATCGTCTTGTCTCTGCTCTGTCTGTGTCACGGCGATGTTCGTCCTTGGCAGTCAGCAGGCCGAGTCTGGACATAACACTGATAAAGACGGCTGGCAATCTTGCCAGCTTGCACAGATACAAAAATACCCCTTCAGCACAATTGACAATAATTTATAGCAATGGCCCTTAAGCATAAATCTATGACGATAATATATACATAATTATTCTAACAGTTTTAATATATTTGCTCTAGGAGAACAAACACGACACGAACCTTCCCAATTGTTAGAAACCCCACTGTTTATGTTATACATGTGTGGAGCGTCTTTGCTCATGGAGGGTTCTCCTGAGTCCGATAGATCTGTTGTTGAGCCCGGTGCACAGGCTTTGAGCAAGTTTTTTATTGTCATACACACAAGTATGGATTGCTTTCCAGCAATATATTTTGGACTTTCCAGTCCGGCGTGTCTTTGCTGTTCCTCGTTCTGTCTCTGTGCGTGTGTCTTTCTCTGGCTCCAACTCCAACCACATGTCTCGGTCTGGCTGCTGCTAATAAGGGCGACAGGTGATTAGATAATCTGCCTGTCATGTCTGTGTGATCATGTTTTGTTTTAGTCATGTTCGGTTTTGTTTTTGGACTTTTTGTGCACTTTTGTTTGTTTGTCACCATAGCAACCATTAGTTTTCACCTGTCACGTCATGCACCTGTTTCACGTTTTGAGTCACGCACCTGTTTTCACTAATCATGTCTGTAGTATTTAAGTTCATTGATTTCAGTTTGTCTTTCTGGCGACATCCGGATTCATACCCCTGTCACACTCTTACCTCTGCGCACTTCATAGTCCATGCCAAGTAAGTTTTTTTTTGTTTATTAATGCCACAGTTAGTGTTTTTGTTTAATTGTTCACAGTTTCTGCCTATGTGCAAGTTTTGTTTTCAATAGCCTAGTTTTGTACCTCCGCCATTGTGCGCGCTTTTCGTTCGTTCCTTTTTTATATGTAGTGTTTAAATAAATCATGTATTCACCTTCACGCTATGTCTGGTCCAAATCACTTGCACCTCGGGAGAACAAACCACGCCATAGTCCCAGTCGTGACACAGCCCCAGCTGGGCAATCTACTCACCTGCCGCTGGCTTCGAAGCCGGGCCATACACACCCCATTCCTCCACAACATGCTTCACTGATGAGAGTATTTGGCAAGCACCGTTTTGTCCTACTAATTTCAGCAATCCTTGAACTCGTCGTAGTTTGTTTACATGTGTAGGCAGGCAGGAAGTGAAACAAAAAAACATAAGCCTGAATACACGGAGGAGGAGCTACAAGTCTTAGAAGCTGAGCGACAAGCAGACCCAGCAAGTAGCAGTATTGTGAAGTGCTAAACAAGAAATACAAACTATACGAACATGTAAAGATAATCACTTACTGTACAATTTCTGCTCTCACTGGGATGCCAACTTTATTTTTTATTCTTTGAGATAAAGAAACAATCATAATCCTCATGCAAGCAAAATAAGTAACTAAACCAAACAAGCGTCTTTGAATTAACTTTCACCAACTCAGAGGCGATGCAGCAGCTCACCGGCCCAGTATGTCACTATAGCTGCATAAGCAAGTTAGGTAACTGTGATCACTGCGCTGCTAAAAGTAGTCCCTCAGCATTAGCGCATATACTAAGACGCTCACTAATACTTGGTGAATATCCAGGTTACGAGATTTAAATGTAGTATTGCAACAGTACATTCATGTGAATTATATTTATATAGCGCTTTTCTCTAGTGACTCAAAGCGCTTTTACAAAGTGAAACCCAATATCTAAGTTACATTTAAACCAGTGTGGGTGGCACTGGGAGCATGTGTCTGATGGTTACCTCCCGGACCTTGCTCTTTGCTTTTATTCCTTGCAAATAATATATATATATATATATATATATATATATGTATATATTTTGTTTAACTCTACAGCAATTCCTCCCATCTGTCCACACTGGTGTGTTGTTATTTTGGACTTATATCAGGGGAGTAAAATAGAGAAAATTTGTCAAAAGACAAAAAAAAAACAACCAAAAAAGCACACGTGTTGAAACGCTGAGTAGTGGTGAGTTGTGTACTCTACTGCGCAGCAAGTGACGTGGAAGGCTCCGCCTACCCGAGATGGCCGCGCCCCATGGCACAAAAATTGCTGGCACTGGGTCGCAAAATAAATGAATGACCGAAGCGTTCGTACACAGAGACATGGTTCACAGACAGAGGCATATTTGGCTTGATCTAATGGTTCACAAATCAAAATTTTTGCAAAAAAAAATTATTCGTAAATTGAGGTTCCACTGTATTTCTTATTTCTTGCCCCATGTGGAGGAGTTCAAGTACCTCGGAGTCTTGTTCACGAGTGAGGGAAGAGTGGATCGTAAGATCCACAGGCGGATCGGTGCGGCGTCTTCAGTAATGCAGACGCTGTATCGATCCGTTCTGGTAAGGAAGGAGCTGAGCCGGAAGGCAAAGCTCTCAATTTATCGGTCGATCTACGTTCCCATCCTCACCTATGGTCATGAGCTTTGGGTTATGACCGAAAGGACAAGATGACGGGTACAATGAGTTTCCTCCGCCGGGTTGCGGGGCTCTCCCTTAGCGATAGGGTAAAAAGCTCTGCCATCCGGGAGGAGTTCAAAGTAAAGCCGCCGCTCCTCCACATCAAGAGGAGCCAGATGAGGTGGTTCGGGCATCTGGTCAGGATGCCACCCGAACGCCTCCCTAGGGAGGTGTTTAAAGCACGTCTGACCGGCAGGAGGCCACGGGGACGACCATGGACACGTTGGGAAGACTGTCTTCCGGCTGGCCTGGGAACACCTGGGGAGGAGCTGGACGAAGTGGCTGGGGAGAGGGAAGTCTGGCCTTCCCTGTTTAGGCTGCTACCCCTGCGACCGACCTCGGATAAGCGGAAGAAAATGGATGGATGTATAGATGGATGGATGGGTGTATTTCTTATGGGGATAATCACTCCGATTTTCGTAAAATGTGGTTGTCGCCGGACCTTTCGGAACAAATTACTAACAAAACCGAGGTTTCACTCTTTTGCAATAAATATTCAAATTTGAACTTATTAATTGGCCCTAGTGTCACGGCCAGGCCTTATCTTTGCGTCCTGACGAGCGCACCGTGGGCCACGCCCACGGGCGCTCTCTCTCCGCTGCGGCCGTGCCTCCTCGCGCCTGCAGACAAACTGCAATCTGCGCACCTGCCCGTGATGAGCGAGCTGCATTCGTAAACCGGCACAACCTGCCATCCCGGGCCGGAATATAGTCTTCTGTATCTGTTTTCCTTCCGCTGCCTTGGTTTCGAGCTGTGTGTCTCGCTCCCTTGGACTCCCCCCTGGATCTCGACCCCCCCTCGCATGGACACGGACTCTGACGCTTCTCTCTCGCCCCGGATCATCTGCCTGCTCAATGGACTGCCTCGTTCTTTCACTCTCATCAACACTTGGTAACACACTTCAGCTAATCTACACACATAGTTACACACCTCCTCTCTTGGATTTTGTCACACACCATTCTATAGTTTATTAGTATTGTTTTGTATTATTATATATATATATATATATATATATATATATATATATATATATATATATATATATATATATATATATATATATATATATATATATATATATATATAGTAAGTTTAAGTTATTGTACATAATCCCCTGGTGTCTGTTGCCGTCATCTCCTTTAGTCAAACCATAACACCTAGTGTGTGAATGTGAGTGTTGTCTGTCTATCTGTGTTGGCCCTGCGATGAGGTGGCGACTTGTCCAGGGTGTACCCTGCCTTCCGCCTGATTGTAGCTGAGATAGGCTCCATCACCCCCCGCGACCCCAAAAGGGACAAGCGGTAGAAAAATGGATGGATGGATGGATGGATGGATGTCACTGTGAAACCATCGTAGCTCATATAATAAAGACAATGACGTCCTTCAGGGACTGAAAGACAAATGTGTGCGAAAAGGCTTGTACCTTCCCCAAAATTGAGATAGGAGTAAATGAGGAGTTTGTGAGGTGCAACGAGGACATGAAACAATCTAATTAAAGGACAATCTTTGGTTGAGCGTTGATGATCTGTTATCACCTCGCTCGTCACGAGGGAGCTGCAGCAGTAATGAGGTTGACGATTGAAACCCGCTGGTCTACAAAATCAACTATCAAAGCAGTGCGTTTAATGGACGTGTTATCTGAAGAAGGCAACGCATTATTGGGGGGAGGGTTGCACTTGAGCAGGACATGTACGGTAAAACTACACGGTCAGCATAGGAAAAGGGTGCAAGGCTGACTACTTCTGCAGCTCAGGAAGAGAAAAAGCATGCACGATGAAGGTCTGTGCACCAGTAAGTTGTTTGGGGTTCGTCTCTCCTCTTTCCCTTATCCGAGTCACCAGGGAATTAATTAACCAATCATAAACGTAGTGTAAACAAACTCACTCTTTCAAACTCTTCCAGAAGTTTTTGTTTGGTTATCGTGTGTGCCTCTGGCATTCACCCTTGACGTTTTTGTTGGTGTCATTATTACAGATATGAAATATTATATATTATTATTACCATTGAATACTAGGGATGATGTTCGAAACCGGTTCTCCCGGTTGTTCGATAAGAAAAGAACCGATTCCATGGACTCGAATCCCTTTTTGAGAACCGGTTCCCGTTATCGAGGCCACTATAGTAAAGAAAAAGAGTTGGTTCTTTATTCGAATCCCTGGGAACGAATCCCGTCCCAAAAGAAATGCCCTGTGGGACATCACAGGAAATGACGTAGCTCAGTCATTAGACTGAGCTACGTCATTTCCTGTGATGTCATACAAGCAGCAAAAATAATGGACCGGAAAAAACGCCTCAAGGCATGGCTATTCACCTATAGTGATCACAGAGACATGTTGTTTTTGTGTTACTGTATGTATTTGTTTTTCTGAAAAATCCTACTTAATATACTTTGGGTAACAACAGTCATTATTTTTTTTAATATATATTTTTAGGGTGGTAACAGTCAATATTTATTTATTTATTTTATTTTATTTTTTTCTTATAAAATAAATTTGAGCTTTTGTTAAACCAAATAACCAAACAACCTATCTGGATTCGATAAGAGAATCGATAAGGAATCGGTTCGATAAGAAGATTCGATTATGGGCTCGAACTCGATAATTTCTTATCAAACATCATCCCTATTGAATACCCTACTAATTTATGACCAGGTTGAAAACATACAACATTTTCTGATAGGTATTTTTTACAGTACAAGAGACCAAAAAAATCGAATTTTGTTTTGTTGTTTAATACTGGTTACTGAGCGGCACATTATTATATGTGGCCTGCAAAAGCCTGGAAATAATATGAGTCCATAAAGTACATTATCTTTTCTTACTAAATGTATTAATTATTTCAGTTTTGACAGAGATAATGAATGTATGAAAGCCCGTTTCTGCCAATGTATTTAAAAAAAAAAATCACCTCAATGGTAAGTCATAATTATGAGATAGAAAGTCAAAATTATGAGAAATGAAAGCTGCAATTATGCAATAGAAAAAGTCATAAATTGGAGGCAAAAAAGTCAAAATTATGAAATTTAAAGTCTTGATTATGAGATGAAAGTTGAAATTATGAAATCAAATTTGAAATTGTGAGTTGAGAAAGTCGAAATTATGAGACAAAAAGTCAAAATGAATTAGATAATTAGGAAAATTCATAATTATGAGATATAAAGTCAAAATAATGAAATAAAGGTATCAAAATGACAAGATAAAAAGTTAAAATTATGAGATAAAGTCGAAATTTTTAGATAAAAAGTCATAATGAGATCAAATCATAGTTATGCGATAAAAAGTCGAAATTATGCGATAAAAAGTCATAATAGTGAAATAAAAAGTTGAAATTATGAGATGAATTCGAAATAATAAGATACAAAGTCAAAATTATGAGATAAGAAAGCTGCAATTATGCAATAAAAAAGTCATAAATTAGAGATAAAAAGTCAAAATTATGAAATTAAAAGTCTTGATTATGAGATGAAAGTTGAAATTATGAAATCAAATTTGAAATTGTGAGTTGAGAAAGTCGAAATTATGAGACCAAAAGTAAAAATGAAGAGATAATTATGAAAATTCATAATTACGAGATAAAAAGTCAAAATAATGAAATAAAGGTATCAAAATTACAAGTTAAAAAGTTGAAATTATGAGATAAAGTCGAAATTTTTGGATAAAAAGTCATAATGAGATCAAATCATAGTTATGCGATAAAAAGTTGAAATTATGCGATAAAAAGTCATAATAGTGAAATAAAAAGTTGAAATTATGAGATCAATTCGAAATAATAAGATAAAAAGTCAAAATTATGAGATAAGAAAGCTGGAATTATGCAATAAAAAAGTCATAAATTAGGGATAAAAAGTCAAAATTATTAAATAAAAAGTCTTGATTATGAGATGAAAGTTGAAATTGTCAAATCAAATTTGAAATTGTGAGTTGACAAAGTCGAAATTATGAGACCAGGAGTAAAAATTAAGAGATAATTATGAAAATTCATAATTACGAGATATAAAGTCAAAATGATGAAATAAAGGTATCAAATTTTCAAGTTAAAAAGTTGAAATTATGAGATAAAGTCGAAATTTTTAGATTAAAAAGTCATAATGAGATAAAAAGTTCAAATTATGCGATAAAAAGTCATAATAGTGAAATAAAAAGTTTAAATTATGAGATCAATTTGAAACAATAAGCTAAAAAGTCAAAATTGTGAGAAAAGAAGGTTGAAATAGTGACATATAAATTCATAATTATGAGAAAAAAAGTTGAAAATATGAGATAAAAAAAGTCATAATTATGAAATAAAAAGTCGAAATTATGAGATAAATTCAAAACATTAAGATAAAAAGTCAAACAATTATGAGAAAAGAAGGTCGAAATAATGAGATATAGGTTCATAATTATGAGAACAAAAAGTTGAAAATATGAGATAAAAAGTCATAATTTCCAGGGTACGTTTGCAAAATAATAATTTATAAAAGTTAAAAAAATGATTCCATGTGAATTTGGAAGCACATTACAAGAATGTCATCCGTTGTAAAGCCACATTTAAAGTAATTCAAATGTACTCGCAATATACTGTATGTCTGAAATGATTTCATAATTATGACTTTTTATCCCTTAATTATGACTTTTTATCTCACAATTGTGCCTTTTTGTGTCATAATGTCGACTCTCTTAAATCATAATTTCTACTTTTTATCTCATTATTTTACACTTCTTATCTCATTTGTATGACTTTTTTATCTCATATGTTCTTATCGTATACTCTTTCCTCATAATTTCACCTTTCTTATCTCATAATTTTGACTTTTTTTGTGAAAAAAGTCATATTTAATGGATAAAAAGTCCTAATTATGAAATCATTTAAGACATAGATTGTGAGTAGATTTGAATTACTTTAAATGTGGCTTTACCACGGATGACATTCTTGTCATTTGCTTCCAAATTCACATGGAATAATTTTTTTAAACTTTTATAAATTATTATGTTGCAAACATACCCTGGAAATGATGACTTTTTATCTCATATTTTCAACTTTTTGTTCTCATAATTATGAATTTATATCTCATTATTTCGACCTTCTTTTCTCATCATTTTTTGACTTTTTATCTTAATGTTTCGAATTTATCTCATAATTTCGACTTTTTATTTCATAATTATGACTTTTTCATCTCATATTTTCAACTTTTTTTCCTCATAATTATTAATTTATATCTCATTATTTCGACCTTCTTTTCTCATCATTTTTTGACTTTTTATCCTAATGTTTCGAATTAATCTCATAACTTTGACTTTTTATTTCATAATTATGACTTTTTTTATCTCATATTTTCAACTTTTTTTTCTCATAATTATTAATTTATATTTCATTATTTCGACCTTCTTTTCTCATCATTTTTTGACTTTTTATCTTAATGTTTCGAATTTATCTCTTAATTTCGACTTTTTATTTCATAATGATGACTTTTTTTATCTCATATTTTCAACTTTTTTTCTCATAATTATTAATTTATACCTCATTATTTCGACCTTCTTTTCTCATCATTTTTTGACTTTTTATCTAATGTTTCGAATTTATCTCATAACTTTGACTTTTTATTTCATAATTATGACTTTTTTATCTCTATTTTCAACTTTTTTTCTCTTAATTAATTTATATTTCATTATTTCGACCTTCTTTTCTCATCATTTTTTGACTTAGAATCTTAATGATTCGAATTTATCTCATAATTTCGACTTTTTATTTCTTAATTACTGTATTTTTCGGAGTATAAGTCGCACCGGAGTATAAGTTGCACCTGCCGAAAATGCATAATAAAGAAGGAAAAAAACATATATAAGTTGCACTGGAGCCCGGCCAAACTATGAAAAAAACTGCGACTTATAATCCGAAAAATACGGTATGACTTTTTATCTCATATTTTCAAAAACTTTTCTCATAATTATGAATTTATATTTCATTATTTTGACCTTCTTTTCTCATAATTTTTTTTACCTTCTATCTTAATGTTTCGAATTCATCTCATAATTTTGACTTTTTATTTCATAATTTTGACTTTTTTATCTCATATTTTCAACTTTTTTTCTCATAATTATGAATTTATATCTCATTATTTCGACCTTATTTTCTCATCATTTTTTGACTTTTTGTCTTAATGTTTCGAATTTATCTCGTAATATCAACTTTTTATTTCATAATTATGACTTTTTTTATCTCATATTTTCAACTTTTTTTCTCATAATTATAAATTTATATCTCATTATTTCGACCTTCTTTTTTCAAACTTTTTTTGACTTTTTATCTTAATGTTTCGAATTTATCTCATAATTTCGACTTTTTATTTCATAATTATGACTTTTTTATCTCATATTTTCAACTTTTTTTTCTCATAACTATGAATTTATATCTCATTATTTTGACCTTCTTTTCTCATAATTGTTTGACATTTTATCTAATGTTTCGAATTTATCTCAAAATTTTGACTTTTTATTTCATAATTATGACTTTTTTATCTCATATTTTCAACTTTTTGTTCTCATAATTATGAATTTATATCTTATTATTTCGACCTTCTTTTCTCATAATTGTTTGACTTTTTGTCTTAATGTTTCGAATGTATCTCATAATTTCGACTTTTTTTTCATAATTATGACTTTTTATCTCATATTTTCAACTTTTTTCTCATAATTATGAATTTATATCTCATTATTTCGACCTTCTTTTCTCATAATTTTTTGACTTTTTGTCTTAATGTTTCGAATTTATCTCATAATTTCGACTTTTTATTTCATAATTATGACTTTTTTATCTCGTATTTTCAACCTTTTTTTCTCATAATTATAAATTTATATCTAATTATTTTGACCTTTTTTTCTCATAATTTTTTGACTTTTTATCTTAATGTTTCAAATTTATCTAATAATTTTGACTTTTTATTTCATAATTATGACTTTTTTATCTCATATTTTCAACTTTTTTTCATAACTATGAATTTATATCTCATTACTTCAACCTTTTTTATCTCATATTTTCAACTTTTTTTCTCATAATTATGAATTTATATCTCATTATTTTGACCTTTTTTTCTCATAATTTTTTGACTTTTTATCTTAATGTTTTGAATTTATCTCATAATTTTGACTTTTTATTTCATAATTATGACTTTTTTATCTCATATTTTCAACTTTTTTTCTCATGATTATGAATTTATATCTCATTATTTTGACCTTCTTTTCTCGTAATTTTTTGACTTTTTATCTTAATGTTTCGAATTTATCTCATAATTTTGACTTTTTATTTCATAATTATGACTTTGTATCGCATAATTTCAACTTTTTATCGCGTGACCATGATTTGATCTCATTGTGACTTTCTATCTAAAAATTTCGATTTATCTCATAATTATGACCTTTTGTTCCCTCACCATGACTTTCCTTCTTATCTCAAGACCTCGTTTTGCAAAGCGAATCACAATATTTGTAAGCGGTTGTTCAGAAGTCCTTAAGGTCGTCTCAGGTTGCACAGCAGGACTAAGTGATAATGGCACCTATTTCATCCAGCCATCTAATCTCATGCTCCTTAATGGAAAAGGAAAGGCGCTGATCTTTGGCAGGCGGTGATCCCATTAACAACCATTAGATCATAGCGCTTAACATTTCTTCTTCTCATATTCTCATTTGAGAGGCACTGATGGTGGAATGAAGATGTCAAAGAGCATGGAGTAGTCAGATTTTTACATTTTAAGCAGCTCCTCAATTTCAGAGCAATCCTGGAGCCAGAATGTATTTGTCTTCACTTCTAAGTGCCTCGCCTGTCATGCACTCTCAGGCACTCACGTGCTCTCATGTTCATCCTCCCCTGCTCTGGTTGTGTTAAAACCTGCTGCATTTCTGTATTCATGGAGCCCAAATTTCTATAGTATCCTTGACACCGTAAGTGCAACTATCACTCTTACAGACTCTCTCGTCCTCCTCATCTTCTCTCACATATGCTCTTAGCCTCACCATCCCACCATATCTATTATTCATGAATGTAACTCTGGTGGGGGGGGAAGCATTCTACAGCATTCTTCATCATCAACAGTGTGTCTTCCATGCCAGTGCTTACACAATGGCAGAGTGGAAATGGGACAAATACTGTATTTGCTTGGTTTATTCTAGAACACCAAAGTGAATGAGCAACATTCATGTTTCTGAGACTGGAAGGACGCTTATTTGGCTGGTTTACTAGGGTTATAATAATAATAATACATTTTATTTGTAAAAAGCACTTTACATTGAGTAAACAATCTCAAAGTGCTACAGTGTATAACACATTTTTAAATAAAAAGATAATAAAAAATAAATAAGAATAAAAACTAGAACAGCCAAATAGCTATAACTAGTATGCATATATCTAAAAAAATCTTTTTTAAAAAGAAGGGTTTTTAAGCCTTTTTTAAAAGTATCCACAGTCTGTGGTGCCCTCAGGTGGTCGGGGAGAGCGTTCCACAGACTGGCAGCGGCGGAACACAAAGCCCGGTCTCCCATTGTTCGTAGCTTTGTCCTCGGAGGTTGAAGGAGGTTAGCCTGTCCGGAGCGGAGGTGTCGTGTGGAGGATTTGGGGGTGAGTAGTTCTTTGAGGTAGAGGGGTTTCCATGGAGGCACTGGTGGGTTAGCAGGGAGACTTTGAATTTAATCCTGAGTGGGTTCATATAATAAAGATAACATAATCAATGTGATTAAGGGTCTGCGCTACTGCCATCCAAATACCGCGCACTAAACAACGTGTGTAAACTATAAAGTTGCGAGTCTGGGTTTGGAAGTTGCCAGGAGAACGGTACATTTCAGACTGCATTGTACCAAGTATGAAATTTGGTGGAGGAGGAATTATGGCGTGGAGTTGTTCTTCAAGAGTTGGGCTTGGCCCCTTAGTTCCAGTGAAAGGATCTGTGAATGCTCCAGGATACCAAAACATTTTGGACAATGCTCCCAGCCTTGTGAGAACAGTTTGGAGTAAATAAAATAAATAAAATAGCTTCGAGGTGAGTAAGCTCAACCAAACGTCTTCCTTACATTAGGCGCACCGGGTTACAAGGCGCACTGTCAAGTTTTGAGAAAAATATTGTAAGTGCGCCTTATTGTCACGGCCCGGGCGCATTCCAATGCGCCCTCATCTATGCGCTCTGCTGATTGCACCTCCAAGAGCGCACCTGCTCGTGTCAGCCCTGCTGCAGCCGGCAGCTGCAGTCAATCATCGGCAATCAGGACACGTGAAGTTGATCAGAGGTCCTGCCTTCAAAAGCCTGCACAACCTGCTATTCCGGGCCGGAACGTAGTCTCCTGTTCGAGTACAGTAAGCCAACTAACAAAGCTCTATGCCTGTCTCCCTCTGTGTTTCTTTCCCCGTCATATAATTGGTCTTGTGTTTCTCCCCTTGTCATTCCTTGCAGCTACCCCTTCGTTCCCGAGTTTCGAGCTGTGCGTCTCGTCTCACCCCGCGTTTCCTCTGCTTCCCTGACTGATCTCGACCTCCAGCTTGGACACAGACCTTCTTCGCCCCGCTATAGCCCCCCGACTTCCTGCATGCTCACGGACCTCCGAGCTCTGCCTGGTCCGTCCTGATCTTCCGCCTCTCGCTCAACACTACCAGTAACACTCAACAGCTAATCTCCACACGTAGTCACACACCATACATACTTTGGATCTAGTCACACTCCATTCTCTAGTTTATATTTGTATTGTTTATTATTGTTATATATATATATATATAGATAGATAGATGGATAGATAGATATATAGGCAGCACGGTGGAAGAGGGGTTAGTGCGTCTGCCTCACAATACGAAGGTCCTGGGTTCAATCCTGCGCTCGGGATCAGCTTCCTCCCACCTCCAAAGACATGCACCTGGGGATAGGTTGATTGGCAACACTAAATTGGCCCTAGTGTGTGAATGGGAGTGTGAATGTTGTCTGTCTATCTGTGTTGGCCCTGCGATGAGGTGGCGACTTGTCCAGGGTGTATCCCGCCTTCTGCCCGATTGTAGCTAAGATACGGTCCAGCGATGGATGGATGGATATATATATATATATATAGTGTTTATATATATATATATATATATATATATATATATATATATATATATATATATATATTAATAAATCATAGAGCTACTATGCCCCCTTATGGTGTGTGCCGTCTACTCCTCCTGCACTTATGGTCCGGAAAATACGGTAATATGTGTAAGATTAAGTATTGGGAAAAAAAACACAGAATATTTATTTCAATAAAAGCAAAGGGCAAATAATTTGGTGGCCGGGATGCTGCTTTAGTCACAAATTGGGCTCCAAGTGATTGAGGACAAGTGGTAGACATTATGTGAGAAGGCAGGGCTGCATCTTCTTGGACTATAATGATGCCTCTTTCCTTGTAAACACTAACAGTCAGTGACGTCATATAAATAGCTGCTGCAGACATGATTTCCTCTCTTCCCCCTCATCATCGCTATCTTCATCTGTTCTTGGCATTGGGCACCTACTTATCATATGCTCTGTGGCAGATGGTGAATAGCTAATTAGCACGCAAACTAGACAGAAAGCTAATGAAGATCCCACAGTTACACACCTCGCACACGCACTTGCTAGGTAGGTCATCAACACGTCACACAACAACGGCAACTGTGCATTTTTCCGTGTTATTAAAAAGATGCATTTTTTTCTGAAGGCAGTCCTCATTCTGGAATTTCGGTGCACATATTACTCGACCCGTGAGTTAAGTTTGCACTTCCACAGCCAATTTTACCCCAATTGTGATAAGACCGTTTCCAAAATGTAGCATCAAGATTCACATTGTTTGATCGCTAAATCCTGCACCTCATTAAAGTGCCAGATAATGCCCCCCCCCTCCCCCCCTTTCAACAAGCTCCTCCTCTTTTTCCAAGCCTCCCAATGTCCCACTTTCATTTTTGCAGCAAAGATAAAACACATAAGCTGCATGGGGAATATAAACTACTGCTGTAAACATGCCACACAAGCACCATGAGCCATTAATAGCGTATGTTAATGTCTGAAGTTATATATTTAAGTAGGCTGACCATATTCTGAAATCCCAAAAAGAGGACACTTATATGCGTGCCAAGGCGGGCAGCACGCCAAGGCCGGGACGAGGTGAAAATTTGCCAATGATACTCGAACTTGCTTTATAAATAATATATTTATTTAAATAAAGCATTTTTTTCTCCTCTGTTGACAGCAGTGTTGGCGTTAGGAATTTTCAAAATGGGGTCCCAGGGACCCTATCAAGTCATAAAAATGGGGTCCCAGAGTAAATTTTTGGGGTCCCACTTTTTTGTAAGCGTTTTAAAAAAAAAATCATAAACATATGCATTATCCTGTTATATCTCACATTCTATAGTGTGTTTTGGAAAAAGGTTGTCATAAACGTTACTTATTTCATAAAAAGAAACAAATGTGTATACATATGTAAATGTATTCAGTTATAAACATTCATTCACTTTCTTCTTTCCTTCATGGATCTGAACTTTACCACCGCTGGTAGTTTTTGCTATGTTTTTATTTAATAAGTTGGAGGTGTATTTATTTCAGTATAAAAGTGTAAAAAGTGTTTTGCTTGGGTCATGAAATGATGATTATGGTGTGCCAGGGCATACATACATTTTATATTTAACGCTTAAATCTCTGGAGTCTACATCAGTGGTAATTGTTGCGTTTGGACCAGTTGTTCCTCCCAGGGAATTCAAGTTTCTGGTCGTCGCTCCCAAGCTCTTTACGACACTTAAAGCTGAGTAAAAGAACCACCAGAGACAGAATAGGGATTTTGTAGTATATTTGCAAAGCTTTGCAAATATCATGAGACCAGTCCAGCATAGAACATTCAATAGCGCAGCTAAGATGGTCTGATCTAAAAAATGGAAACCTTCTCTTCTATAAAGTCTCTCTCCCTCCCACCCTCGTTGTCTTGTCTTTCCAGCCCAAACACATGCCCATTGTCCTCCGCATCTGGACAGAAGAATAGATAAGAAGAAGGAGTATCTCTCTGTCTTACATTCCATACCCAAGGTTAGCACACAGTATTTGCAGACAACCAAAAGACCACAATTGGAAGAAAAACACTAGCTGTTTTGTAATATGATTATGAAATTAAAGAAGTAACACTTAAATACGGATATATGTAAATATCTGCCTCCGACATTCTTAACCTGGGTTCGATCGAACCCTAGGGGTTCGGTGAGTCGGTCTCAGGGGTTCGGCGAAGGTCAAGACACACCCGACTCATCGTGTAAATAAAAAATTCTCCCTATCACCGTGTTATCTATACCCCCAAACAACGTTCCCTTTAATTTTCCATCTGATTTGCAGGTGTGTAAATGTTAGAATAATTATGTATACTATAAGTTATCACACAACTCTTATGCTTAAAGGCCGTTGCTATAGTTATTATCAATTGTTCTGAAGTTGTACTTTTCTATCCGTGCAAAGGCACACAACTTGTAATCTTGCTTTGCGAGTTCTCTCGGGTCAGCAGTTTGTTTCCAGACCCTGCCTGCTGACAGCCAAGGACGGACATCGAGTACCTCAACGCAGACAAAACAGAGACAGGGCGAAATCACAAGTGTCAGCATATTTCCATTCTGAATAATCACGTATTGTGTCTACTGGGGCTGCTTGCATTACCCCTTCCTTCAGAAGCAGCCTCAGTGACTAGAGAACTCCCGAATAAATAGAGGAGCACGTGGGACTGTACCTTAGAGCGTAGGGGGAAACTGTAACTGAGTGTGCAGCCCAATACGTCTCTCCTCATGAGTAAAATTCAACTCTGGCTCTGCTTGATTCCTTCTTCTTGTCTTGTGTAATAGATAGTTCAGTGTTTGAACCTGACAGTAATTTGTTGTGAGTTCATGCACTGTGTTGGTTTTGTTCTTTGAACAAGGTGATGTTCATGTATGGTTCATTTTGTGCACCAGCAAAAAAAACATATAACTTTGTCTTGAATTAAATAATATATATATATAATAATATTTTTCACTAAAGAAGGGTTCGGTGAATGCGCATTTGAAACTGGTGGGGTTCGGTACCTCCAAAGAGGTTAAGAACCACTGGTCTACGTCAACTTCAGATCTATCCCTCATTTCAAAATGTTTTAGTTTTTTTGTATGTTGTTTTTTTGTTTGTTTGTTTTCCGCCCTTTTTTTAAGGCAAACACACAAAATATGCAAAATGTTCCACCAAAAATATTTTTCAAAGTGGAATATTTGATGTGAAGTAATGGGGACCTTGGATAGGTCAATAATTCATAATAACATTGATTTTGATTCAATATTATGTTTTGAGCAATGACTGTTTGAAAGAAAAAAAAAACAGCTTTGTTTTATTAGTCAACATTGCAACTTTTTCTAAATTACATTTCACCTTTAAGCTTTTTTATTTCACTTTTGTTATGTTTTTGTTTATTTTAATAGTATTTTTTAGAATGTGCCGTGGGCCTTTAAAACATTAGCTGTGGGCCGCAAATGGCCTCCGGGGCACACTTTTGACACCCCTGCTATAGATAATAAAAAATTAAATCTGATAAATCTATGGATAAAAAGCAGAGCCTGGCGACGCATGCATGTTTATCATAACTCTCTCTCTCTCTCTCTGTCTCTGCCCCTCCCTCAAGAATGCTGCTGCTGCGCACACCTTCACAATTGGTTTTGTTTTTAACCCTTTCTTAACCCTGAACGTACATTGAAAATACATGCAACCCTAACTCATAATGCCGGACATTCGAGGCATTTAAGAAACTCGGCCCAGACAGCGACGCAAAAGAGGACATGTCCGGGGAAAAGAAGCTGTATGGTCAGTCTAATTTAAGGCGCTCTTGTAAGCCATCCATCCATCCACCCATCTTCTCCCGCTTATCCGAGGTCGGGTCGCGGGGGCAGCAGCCTAAGCAGGGTAGCCCAGACTTCAATCCATCTCGTTATATTGATGTTTAATCAAACCATCCTCATTCAAACAGGGCAACTGCTCTTTTCATTGAGGAAGGCCAAAAATTATTTTGTGGGGCGGCGTGGCTCGGTTGGTAGAGCGGCTGTGCCAGCAACTTGAGGGTTCCTGGTTTGATACCCGCTTTCACCATTCTAGTCACTGCCATTGTGTCCTTGGGCAAGACACTTTGCCCAGCTGCTCCCAGTCCCACCCACACTGGTTTAAACGTAACTTCGTTATTAGGTTTCGCTCTGTAAAGTGGCAAGTTTCACTGCAATAAGGCGCTTTTGGTAGCCATCCACAAGCTTCTGGTTGAATTTTTGACCACTCCTCTGGACAACATTGTTACAGTTCAGCTAAATGTGTTGGTTTTCTGACATGGACTTGTTTCTTCAGCATTGTCCACACGTTTAAGTCAGGACTTTGGGAAGGCCATTCTAAAACCTTAATTCTAGCCTGATTTAGCCATTCCTTTACCACTTTTGACGTGTGTTTGGGGTCATTGTCCTGTTGGAACACCCAACTGCGCCCAAGACCCAACCTCTGGGCTCAGGATTTTAGGTTTTCCTGAAGAATTTGGAGGTAATCTTACTTTTTCATTGTCCCATTTACTCTCTGTAAATCTCCAGTTCCATTGGCAGCAAAACAGGCCCAGAGCATAATACTACCACCATCATGCTTGACGGTTGGCATGGTGTTCTTGTGATTAAAGGCCTCACCTTTTCTCCTCCAAACATATTGCTGGGTATTGTGGCCAAACAGCTCAGTTTTTGTTTCATCTAACATCACATGGTGTCAGGTACAAACACTGATGACATCTATTAATCAGACAAGAAGCAAGGAATCATGCAGAGACAGAGTTCAATTTAGCTCATGAGGAGAACGCATGGAGCTGCACACTTAGTCACAGTCTCGCCCTACGCTCTAGTCTAAGGTACAGCTCCCGCGTCCCTCTATTTATTTAGGAGTTCCACAGTCAACATCACTGAAGCCACCTCTAAAGGTAGTGGTCACATATATCATGCAAAGCAGGTCCAGTACGCACAATACGTGAGGAAATGTGCTGGGGCCTTGTGATTGCCTAGTTTCTGCTTCGTCTGCGTGCTGGCATCTTATCTTCGTTGAGGTCCTTGAAGTCCTTTGCTGTTAGCGGGCTAAAACAAAGATAACATCTGCGGCTGAGGCCACCCCACACACAAGATGTTTTGTCCTTACACAGATAGAAACAATGCAGCTTGAGCACAAGCGCTAATAACATTGACGGTTGGCATGGTGTTCCTGTGATTAAAGGCCTCACCATTTCTCCTCCAAACATATTGCTGGGTATTGTGGCCAAACAGCTCAGTTTTTGTTTCATCTAACATCACATGGTGTCAGGTTCAAACACTGATTACATCTATTAATCAGACAAGAAGCAAGGAATCATGCAGAGACAGAGTTCAATTTAGCTCATGTGGAGAACGCATGGAGCTTCACACTTAGTCACAGTCTCGCCCTACGCTCTAGTCTAAGGTACAGCTCCCGCGTCTCTCTATTTATTTAGGAGTTCCACAGTCAACATCACTGAAGCCACCTCTAAAAGGAGTGGTCACATACATCATGCAAAGCAGGTCCAGTACGCACAATACGTGACGGAATGTGCTGGGGCCTTGTGATTGCCTAGTTTCTGCTTCGTCTGCGTGCTGGCATCAAGTGCCTTATTGCAGTGAAACTTGCCAAGGGACATGTAAGCAAATATTAACATTGCTGTATGTATACTTTTGACCCAGCAGATTTGCTCACATTTTCAGTAGACCCATAATAAATTCATAAAAGAACCAAACTTCATGAATGTTTTTGTGACCAACAAGTATGTGCTCCAATCACAAAACAATAAGAGTTGTAGAAATGATTGGAAACTCAAGACAGCCATGACATTATGTTCTTTACAAGTGTATGTACACTTTTGACCACGACTGTATATAAATATAATTCACTTCATTTCACAATAGTTTTATTTTTTAAATATGCACTAGGAGCCAAGACATAGAGTAATGTCGATATTGCACCCGAACCCTCTCATATCTCAGCATCACCACCTCCGTGCTCTGAGATGCACCTATCAAATTGCATTTAATTAATTGCACATTAGAATTAAAGCAAAATAACGCATCTAATGAGCAAAACAAAGTCTCAAGAGCACAATGAGGTCAGGTGTGACAGCCTCCTTAACGCCTTGCATCATCTGTTTGTTCCTCCCGTGCTCTCTTGAGAGTACGCAGCCTCATGCCTTAGTTACAGCAAAAATAACTCCCCGTCTGTGTGTTCCTGGTAAGGCGCCACCGTGAAACTATGAAGCGCAAATCTTCCCCTTACACCAGGGGTCGGCAACCCAAAACGTTGAAAGAGCCATATTGGACCAAAAATACAAAAAACAAATCTGTCTGGAGCGGCAAAAAAATGAAAAGCCGTATATAAGTCTAACGAAGGCAACACATGACATACGTGTCTTTATTAGCTATAATAGCCTACTATCAAAATGACTATTTGTCGCAGGCTGAAGCAAATCTTCGTCGACTGAAAAGTTGAAATGTAATATTTATACTACACATTTTTACATTAGAAAACATTATTAAATCAGAGACTACTCAGAAGGTAAGATAAGTATAGTATAAGTATATCTGGAACCGTGATTGCGGGGCACCTGCTGATTGGGCTGGGCATTGCTCTGGTGTATCGTCAAATTCGTAAGACGATGGCAGCCACTAAACGTTTGGGCCGGGCTGTGGGATCACAGTCTGGGGCGATTTCTGAACTGAGTCGCAAGATGGATCACATCATGGAGAAGCTTGCTGAAAATGAAAAATTGAATATGAGAGCAGCCAGCATGGACGAATAGAACAGACAAGTCATTGTATTGTCTGCTCGCGGAAAACAAACATCCTAATTTACGATTTGACTCCCTCAAATGGCCTTGATGCTGTGAACAACAGGAACAGGCTGTTCTGAAAACACCCCCGAGGACACCTCAATGATGGACATATTTTACCTCCCTCCCTCCACCTGGAGTTGAACTTTTGCTTACATGCAGAACGGCCCCAGTCTATGAACATTACATCATCACACCCAAGACAAGGGCACATACACACACGCCCCCCCCCGCCCCCCTCACCCCACGCCCCCACGTGGTTGGGGGCGTGGTTAAGAGGGGAGGAGTATATTTACAGCTAGAATTCACCAAGTCAAGTATTTCATATATATATATATATATATATATATATATATATATATATATATATATATATATATATATATATATATATATATATATATATATATATATATAAGAAATACTTCACGAACTACTAAGTGAAGTATTTCATATATATATATATATATATAAGAAATACTTGACTTTCAGTGAATTCTAGCTATAAATATATATTTCTTTTATTATATATATATATATAAGAAATACTTGACAAAATACTAAGTCAAGTATTTCATATATATATATATATATATATAACAAATACTTGACTTTCAGTGAATTCTAGCTATAAATATATATTTATTTTGTTATATATATTTATATAAGAAATACTTGACGAAATACTAAGTCAAGTATTTCATATATATATATATATATATATATATATATATATATATATATATATATATATATATATATATATATATAAGAAATACTTGACTTTCAGTGAATTCTAGCTATAAATATATATTTATTCTGTTATATATATTTATATATATATATATATATATATATATATATATATATATATAAAATAAATACTTGAATTTCAGCGTTCATTTATTTACACATATACACACACATAACACTCATCTACTCATTGTTGAGTTAAGGGTTGAATCGTCCATCCTTGTTCTATTCTCTGTCACTATTTTTCTAACCATGCTGAACACCCACTCTGATGATGCATTGCTGTGTGGCACGCACACAAGTGCTTTCATCAAATGCACTAGATGGCAGTATTGTCCCGTTTAAGAGTGTCACAACATTGCTGTTTACGGCAGACGAACTGCTTTACGGTAGACAAAAACGTGACTGCTGTTGTTGTGTGTTGTTGCCGCGCTGGGAGGACGTTAATGAAACTGCCTAACAATAAACCCACATAAGAAACCAAGAACTCGCCCTCCATCATTCTACAGTTATGACGTGATTGGGCAGGTACGCTGTTTATATTGTGGGTTAGCGGACTCAGGTCCACGCGGACCTGAGTCCGCCTGAATTTCGGGAGATTTTCGGGACAAAATTTGTCCCAGGAGGTTTTCGGGAGAGGCGCTGAATTTCGGGAGTCTCCCGGAAAATCCGGGAGGGTTGGCAAGTATGCCATACAACCCTATGAAAGCACCAGACTGCAGATGCGGAATGGAATAATCTCTCCATCATACGCTGCTTCCCGAAAGTTATAAACTGCCCCCGGAACCCAGTTATGATCCAAAAATCTATTCAACAAAAATAGTGATGCAGTTTTTTTTTTCATCTTTTGGCGCTTCTCTGTTATTGTGTGGAGCAGCTTTCGTTTGTTTGAAAAACATGTTATTTGTGCCTTTCCGAATATCATATTCGGGTTCAGCTCCACCCCTATTAAGTACACAGGCGCGCGCAGATACATACACACTGCAAAAAGTCAGTGGTCAAAAACAAGAAAAAAAATTACAAAAATTAGAGGTATTTTATTTGAATTAAGCAAAATTATCTGCCAATAGAACAAGAAAATTCGGCCGGTCAAGACTTTCCAAAACAAGTAAAATTAGCTAACCTCAATGAACCCAAAAATAACTTAAAATAAGTATATTCTCACTAATAACAACTGCACTTTTCTTGGTAGAAAATAAAATTAGAACTTTTTGCTCAATATGTTGGAAAATATTTTTAAATTAAGTAAATGCTTGTGCCATTATCTTGACATAATGATATGATTTTTTTTTTTCATGCTTGAAATAAGAAATTATTACTTTAAAAAAAGTAGTTTTATACTTGTGAGTGTTGATGACACAACAGTTGATATTCTAGTTTCAAGCATGTTTTACTCAATATAGGTCATCAAATCTCAGCAACAAGCTGTAATATCTTACTGAGATCATTTAGGACCAAAACCCTTAAAACAAGTAAAACACTCTAACATAAAATCTGCTTAGTGAGAAGAATTATCTTATCAGACAGAAAATAAGCAAATATCACCCTTATTTGAGATATTTCATCTTACTTAGATTTCAGTTTTTGCAGTGCACACACACATACATACCGTATTTTCCGCACTATAAGGCGCACCTAAAAACCACAAATTTTCTCAAAAGCTAACAGTGCGCCTTATAACCCGGTGCGCTTTATTACGATTAATTTTCATAAAGTTTCGATCTCGCAACTTCGGTAAACAGCCGCCATCTTTTTTCCCGGTAGAACAGGAAGCGCTTCTTCTTCTACGCAAGCAACCGCCAAGGAAAGCACCCGCCCCCATAGAACAGGAAGCGCTTTAAGCAACCAACCGCCCCCGGAAGAAGAAGAAAAAACGCGCGGATATCACCGTACGTTTCATTTCCTGTTTACATCTGTAAAGACCACAAAATGGCTCCTACAAAGGACAAGGATCCGGTTCATAAAAAGACGCAATCTCTCCATCCGCACACGGATTACTACCGTATTTCACAGCAACTGATATTCCTGTGAACCGCACTGTGGAACGGGAGCACGTACGGTGAATATTCGCACCACAGGGAATGAGAAGTCATCCTTCACTGTGGTTCTAGCTTGCCATGCTAATGGCCAGAAACTTCCACCCATGGTGATATTCAAAAGGAAGACCTTGCCAAAAGAGACCTTTCCAGCCGGCGTCATCATAAAAGCTAACTCGAAGGGATGGATGGATGAAGAAAAGATGAGCGAGTGGTTAAGGGAAGTTTACGCGAAGAGGCCGGGTGGCTTTTTTCACGCTGCTCCGTCCATGTTGATATACGACTCTATGCGCGCCCACATCACAGATGGTGTCAAAAAACAAGTGAAGCACACAAATACAACACTCGCCGTCATTCCGGGTGGATTAACCAAAGAACTCCAACCGCTGGATATTGGTGTCAACAGGGCATTCAAATCACGAGTGCGAACGGCGTGGGAAAAATGGATGACCGAAGGCGAACACACCTTCACTAAAACGGGCAGACAGCGCCGGACGACATACGCCAACATCTGCCAGTGGATTGTAAATGCCTGGGCAGATATTTCTGTCACAACTGTGGTCCGAGCTTTCCGGAAGGCAGGATTCACAGAACTGCTGCACAACAACAGCGACACTGAATCCGATGACTTCGAAGAGACGGAGCCGGCCATTTTGGAACCCACGCTTGCGCAACTTTTCAATTCGGACACCGAAGACGAAGAATTCGAAGGATTTACCGGTACGAATGAAGAATAACTTCAGAAAGTGAGCGCTATGTTTATTTTGTGTGTTGTGACATTAACGTTCGAGCAACATTACCGGTATGTTGCTATTGCTCTACACCATTTTGAATTTTACTATGTTTGTGATTGCACATTTGTACATTTTGGGACAGAGTTGTTAGAACGCTGGTTTTCAATATATTATTAAAGTTTGACTGAACTATCTGACTGTTTTTTTGACATTCACTTTAGCGCAGCGTTTTTTTGACATTCACTTTAGCGCAGCGTAGGCGCGGCTTATAGTCCGGGGCGGCTTATTGGTGGACAAAATTATGAAATATGTAATTCATAGAAGGTGCGGCTAATAATCCGGTGCGCCTTATAGTGCGGAAAATACGGTACATACATTTATACACACGGTTCATACATGCAGATGCACATTCACTGTACAAACATACATACATAATGTACATACACAATACACAAGCACATATACATACATGCACCCATGCATACAATCAAGTTTCATCAAACATACATTAACGTTGTTTTTTTCCCCCCCCTTCCCCGGGGGAAATTGGGTAGAAGCACGGCACACTGCCAAAGCTTAACCTATTTTTACCATAACAAATCTACTTTCTTTTCTTTTCTATATTTTTTTTTTAGTTTACTTCGAACATGAACACATTTATAGCATAATACATCACACAATTTCATATCCTTTCGCTTTATATCACGTACGAAAAGGAGTAGGAAGAAGCAAAGCTTATTTAATCCTACCCTTTTTCCCCACTTCAGAGCGTTTACAAATACATACGTTCATTTACGGTCTTCTTTTATGTAGCACAATTACATCAGTGAATGATTAATACAGCAGTTCTTGTAATAGCCGATAAATGCTTTAAAATGTAATATCGGAAATTATCGGTATCGTTTTTTTATTATCGGTATCGGTGTGTTTTTTTGGTTTTTTTATTAAATCAACATAAAAAAAACAAGATACACTTACAATTAGTGCACCAACCCAAAAAACCTCCCTCCCCCATTTACTACTGAAAGGGTTGTTTCTTTCTGTTATTAATATTGTGGTTCCTACATTATATATCAATATATATCAATACAGTCTGCAAGGGATACAGTCCGTAAGCACACATGATTGTGCGTGCTGCTGGTCCACTAATAGTACTAACCTTTAACAGTTAATTTTACTCATTTTCATTAATTACTAGTTTCTATGTAACTGTTTTTATATTGTTTTACTGTCTTTTTTATTCAAGAAAATATTTTTATTTTATTTATCTTATTTTATTGTATTTACTTTTTTATAAGTACCTTATCTTCACCATACCTGGTTGTCCAAATTAGGCATAATAATGTGTTAATTCCACGACTGTATATATCGGTATCGGTTGATATCGGTATCGGTAATTAAAGAGTTGGACAATATCGGAATATCGGATATAGGCAAAAAGCTATTATCGGACATCCCTACTTCCATCCATCCATTTTCTACCGCTTATTCCCTTTGGGGTCGCGGGGGGCGCTGGAGCCTATCTCAGTTACAATCGGGCGGAAGGCGGGGTACACCCTGGACAAGTCGCCACCTCATCCCTACTTGTAATTGATAATTAAGTCAGTCATGATAAACATAATTACACTGCAAAAACTGAAATCTAAGTAAGATGAAATATCTTAAATAAGGGTGATATTTGCTTATTTTCTGTCTGATAAGATATTTTTTCTCAATAAGCAGATTTTATGTTAGAGTGTTTTACTTGTTTTAAGGGTTTTGGTCCTAAATGATCTCAGTAAGATATTACAGCTTGTTGCTGAGATTTGATGACCTATATTGAGTAAAACATGCTTGAAACTAGAATATCAACTGTTGCACAGCTGTGTCATCAACACTCACAAGTATTCAACTACTTTTTTAAAGTAATCATTTCTTATTTCAAGCATGAAAAAAAAATCATGACTTTGACACAAAGTCAAAGTCATGATTGTGTGTCGGTTGAGGTGGGCGGGGTTTGGTAGCGGGGGTGTATAATGTAACCCGGAAGAGTTAGGGCTGCATGGGATTCTGGGTATTTGTTCTGTTGTGTTTATGTTGTGTTACGGTGCAGATGTTCTCCCGAAATGTGTTTGTCATTCTTGTTTGGTGTGGGTTCACAGTGTGGCACATTATTAGTAAGAGTGTTAAAGTTTTTTATATGGCCACCGTCAGTGTAACCTGTGTGGTTGTTGACCAAGTATGCCTTGCTGTCATGTACGTGAGCAAGCAGAAGCCCCATACAACATGTGGCTGGGCCGGCACGCTGGTTGTAGTGGGCGCTAAATGCTGTACCATCACGGCACGTGCGAGAGAGCAGTTGCCCTGAAATTCGTAGTCTGCCGGAAAAATCGGGAGGGTTGACAAGTGCCATTCATATAAAACCCACGGGCCGCAGTACCAATCAATTTTTATATTAAGGTGTGGCCCGCGTTTCTGAGACCATTGGTTTATACATAGCACAAAGCAAAAAAAACAACTTTGTATGCAGTGTTATTTCATTTTAAAAATTTCAAAAGATTTTTGTGGCTCCCATTGTTTTCTTTAATTTGTGAAACTGGTCAAAATGGCTCTTTGACTGGTAAAGGTCGCCGACCCCTGGTCTAAGGAGACCGAGGCGTCTGATACCTCTTCATTCAGTCAAGACACTGTGAAGCGTGTCCGTCCCGGCGCTCGGCGCCAGCTCCGCAGCCCTGTCTCTTCCTTTGCATTTCCTCTCCTCCAGTCTCCCCAAAACGGACTCTGGTGTGGCAGAGACCTAGCAGCTGGTCTCCATGGCCAAAAGGTTCCCCGGGAGGCAGATCCAGAAGTTCACAAAAAAGCACCGCAGACGTCACGAAAGTGCCACCCCTTGTCGCACAGTCCCAAAGGGTCCCCGAACCAAAAGGCAAAAACAAAACCACATGAAAACAAGAGGGAAACATCAGGAACACAAAAGTAAGATACAAGAGCAATATATATATATATATATATATATATATATATATATATATATATATATATATATGTATATATATGTATATATATGCTACCAAAACACATACTACGCAATGTCAAATTGCCTACTATCTTCTGTGAACGACACCAGCACGTTGGAGCTAAAAGTGGGTGTTTCCAAAATGTGCTCAAACAAGCCTACAATCATTACTGTGTCTATTTTTGGAGGAATTCTACTTGTACACATATTTTTTAGGTCAAGAACTATGAAAAAAAGGCCTATGTTGTCAGCATTAGAGAGGCCCTATAATGTATTTTCTGAATTGTCACAGTGGAGGACTCGCACCTCCGGGTTCCTCGGACCACCAATGACGGACATGACAGGCGTGGCAGTTTTGAGATTTTGTTTATTTTGAAATAAATTCTTCTTTTCTTGCCCTTCTGCTTTTCAGCACTCGCCTCTGGTGACAGTCGCGCTCTTCCGGTTGCTTTTCAGCCTCCCGCGTCTTCGTCTCCGTCTCCGTCTCGCTCTCAGTTTCGCTCGTGCTCAGGCTCGGGTTCTCTCTCAATCGTCCACTCCAATTTCTCCAACTCCAACTCCAACAACTCCAACTTCTCCCACCACGTCCTTCTTGGCTGATGCCCTTTTGTAGAGTGACAGGTGATCAGACAACTGCGCCCAGGTGGGCCATCTACGCACCTGTCGCCGATCTCGGAGCCGGCCCCGGCACACCCCGCCTTGCTGCAGGATTGCAGGCCACGCCTCTTCACAGTCACCAATTGTTAAAATACACCTACCAAAAATGATAGTCTGCTCATGTCTTTGCAAAGGGGTATGATTACAAATCAGAAGGAGATCAAATACTGATTTCCTCCACCTTTACACATTCTTGTGGGATGAAACACGAGTACCTGCTGAGAGAATCCACACTGTGCGAGAACATGTCGATTAATCAGTTCAAATCCCAAACTTTCTTGCTGTGAGACGACTGCTCAAACCGCTCATCCAGCGTCCCGCATGAACAAATTACTCCATTGCAACATAAAAACCTTACTTGATTAAATTGATTCCCATTGCCAACTGCATTTTCTCTCGTGAGTGCTTGTATTCTAACAGTTGAACTTCCTTTCGACTGCACCTCAATCATCTTCCGAGCAGAGACCCGTCTTCTTGATCTGCAGATCTTGATGGCTTATCTGCTTTAGCCGCGGGGGCTCATGAGCCAGAAATGACTCTCAAATCTTATTTCCATGGGGCTAGCCCGGACTCAAATGGCCATTAAATCTCATTTATCCACCCCCAATCGCCCTTTAACTAATTGTAGCCCACAACCAGGAACAGAAATAGTTTTCCAAATCTTCTACGTGAAGACAAGTGAACAGACCCAGACATGTTTCTTTAGATGCTTAAAATGATGTCCAAGTAGCATTTTCCTCCAGCACACTGCTTCTCATATAAAGGTTCAGCTTCCATGTCATCTCTGCGAGGTGATTGGCAATCACCAACCACCACAGGGTAAAGTTACAGGACGCAACCCCTCTAGGAAGACTGGAAGAGTTCTTGGAAAGACATAACATGATTGCCATTAGAGATGGCTTCGTCCGCTGATTTGATCAAAAGGAAAACGTTCCAGAGAAAACAGTTAACGTGACACAATAATGCAAGTGCATTTGCGGAAAACTCCGGAAGCTACGAGACGCACAGGTCTACAGAGCTTGTAAGAACAGCAACAACTGCATATTTTTTTGCAATGACTTATACACTATAATGGTATACTGAAACGTTACTGCCTTTCACACTGGAGTTTTGGCTCCGAAAAAGATACAATTAGCACTGCAGTGTTCATTAATGTAGATTTAACTATGGGTAATTGGAATGAAATGTCACAACAGCAGTGCAGAATACACTTGAGAACTGAATAATTATCCCCCTATGAACTTCTGAACATTTAAAACAAAGAAAATGATGTCCAATGTTGGCAATATTCTTGACATTCTTTACAGTACACCATTCTTCACTGACATGGCCTGTAAATGTAAAATGTATTTTCAAAATGTGTATGAAAAATAGTCTGAATTATTAACCCACATATACTGTATGTGTGAGTTGTAAATACACACCTTATAATTTAATTAGGTTTTGTGGAGAATGCATATATGTTTAAGCATTCTTTCTGTACTCATAGTCATGTTTAAAACAGCTAGTGTTTTTCCATTTGTACTCTTTTTATTTGTTATCTTATATCTATGTGTGTTACCTTGAAGGCTTGCACTGTAGGAGATGGAATACTCCCTTTAGTCTTATCTGTAGTAGAACAATGAGGCCGTGTTTCTTTCCGGACAGGTGGGGGCTTTCTTCATGTGCAAGAAGATGGCTCTTCCGTTTGAGTGTCAGATCAACTAGAGTAGCCGATATTAATGTATTATCAGCTTAACATATTGGTTAAGCTTATCTCCTAAAGCTTTAGTAAGACTTGAAAATATTCATATTCTATCTTGATGGTCCTTCTTACTCAGCATATATGTCATCGAAAGAATTTGGGATTGACGAGTAATTTACATTCCCTGGGAGGAAGAACTGGTATGACGCAACAGTTTGAACCACAAATGAGCAGTCAATTAACACTGAATTTAGTTAAGTGAATCCAAGAATCAGGTTTAGCATCACTTGATCACTTCAAGTTTGAAGACAGTATATGTTCATCTTAAGGGATACGGCTATGTTGCTGTTTTTGAGCCGGTCACAGTCTCAAGAACAACTGTGTGTTGCATAATTCAAAAGCACACAACAATCTCTCACAACACAACATTTCTAGAACTTTGGAGAGAACGCCGCTGTAGTGGCTGCTGTTGGCAGGAGCTCTGTGCTCTTGTGACATCCTTTTGTGTTCCTGATGTTTCCCTCTTGTTTTCATGTGACAAGGGGTGGCACATTTGTGACTTCTGCAGTGTTTTTTTGTGAACTTCTGGATCTGCCTCCCGGGAGCCTTTTGGTCATGGAGACCAGCTGCTGGGTCTCTGCCACACCAGAGTCCGTTTGGAGAGACTGGAGGAGATGCGGATAAGGAGACAGGGCTGGGGAGCTCCGGGACGGACAAGCTTCACAGTGTCTTGGCTGAATGAGCAGGTATCGGACACCTCAGTCTCCTTAGAAGCATCCTCTCTCATCCTTGCAGACTGGACACTGGACAAGAGTTGGTGGGCAGCGGAGGGTGGAGTCGGCTCTCTTGGTTGCTTTGTTGGGTCTGCTCCTGTCTCTGGCCATGCTCCCCCCCACCCACCCCAGCATAACATGGCGTGGAACACCGCTGAGGCCACCACAGTGTATATGTGTATTTTTTTTTTGTTATTTTACTTTTGTGGCTGGTTGCATCAGCTCAGCTCTTTTAATGTCTTTAATGTCCTTTGTGTTCTTTGATGTTTCCCTCTTACACACATGTTTATGTGTGCTATGGCTAGGAGGGGCCCAGGCTTAGACTGAATATTTTTTTTCTGATTCTGATTCTGATTCTGCGATGTAAACAAGAATTCCCATATCTTTGCGAAGGCGATTTCTCATCATCTCGTTTCACGTCATGTTGTTGTAAAGCTTCTTCATCGCGATGGACTTCATGGCCAGCAAAAACTCCACGGCTCTCTCAGCGACACATCAAAGCTTAAATTAAAGCTTGCAAGAAAAAAATCTGAAAAAATGGCGATGAGTTTTTGGAAGTGGGTTATTAGAGCCCGGATCTCAATGCTATGGAGAATCTGTGGCGGTAGCTGCAGAGGTAGGCCAAGCAATTTGGACGATCGTGAATAATTTGCCATGGAAAAAGAATCAATCAGTCAGTCAAACTTTATTTATACTTTACTTTTCATACACATGTATCACCAAGTGCTTGTAATGAACAAAGAGAGCACAGTCTGCCAAGTCAAATTCCTTGTGTGTTGAACATACTTGGCCAGTAAAGCTGGTTCTGATTGCACCAGTAAAATAGAAAATTAAATACAAAAGAAAAATTAGAAAGAATACATGTTCTCCTGACAATAACAAGGCATGGCGGCCACATTGGTGAATAGCTAAAAATGTAAATAATCTAAAGTTCATTTTGAAATATATTTTTAAATATATTTCAAAATAAAATATAAACAATAGTGAGAACAATAATAGTATTAACATCAATAAATAAAATAGAAATTAAACAAATAATGCACCAAAATACCTCGGCAGACGTGCCAACTTCATTGGAAACTAAAATACATTGTTTTAATTTTTGATTTAGAAAAAATATATATATATACTAATGGCTAGATATATAATAAGTTTGGGCAATTCAGTAAATCAATAAAATTGTTTGTTTTGTGACGATCTGTCACTTTACTTCTGGTTGTAGTTCTTTGTTTGGTGTTTGTTTCCTGTCAGCGCTCTTTATTTTTGTTCCATTTCTTGCATGTCTCCCTAAGCGCTCGTTTCCCTCACCTGTCCCTGATTGGCAGCCTGACACACCTGGTTGCAGTTGACAATCAGGCTGCTATTCATGCCTGCCTCGCCTGTTTGCCAGTGCTTGACGATTGCTTATGTTAGGGACCTTTTATGACTGCTCCTTCTATTTTGAGTATATTAAAGATTCTTACCTGCACGTCATTCTTCGTTTTCTGCATCTTGGGGTCACAACTACCACAGCCATGTGAGTTCCTCACAGAATCCTCGATCAAGAAAGTGACCTCGTGGGAACCCCTATCGACGACGTCGAGCCGACGTTCTGGACTGCATAATTCCTGGAGGACACGAAGGCCAGGTTTGTGTGGTCCCAACCCACAGCAGGCTCAATCCTCCCTCGGCTCGGCCGCCGGCCCCCCCGGCTCACCGTCCGGCTCGGCCTCCGCCACCTGTGCAGTCGCTGCTATTCTCTCTATCTCCTTGATTATGTTAGGGACCTTTTATGACTGCTCCTCCTATTTTGAGTAAATTTAAGACTCTTACCTGCATGTCGTTCTCCTGTTTCCTGCATCTTGGAGTCACAACTACCGCAGCCATGTGAGTTCCTCACAGAATCTTCGAGCCAGAAAGTGACCTTGTGGGAACCCCTGTTGACGACATGGAGCCGAAGTTCTGGACCGCACAATTCCTGGAGGACGTGAAGGCCAGGTTTGTGTGGTCCCAACCCACAGCAGGCTCAATCCTCCCTCGGCTCGGCCGCCGGCCCCCCGGCTCGGCCTCCGCCGCCTGTGCAGTCACTGCCATCCTCTCTATCTCCTTGAATATGTTAGGGACCTTTAATGACTGCTCCTCCTATTTTGAGTAAATTTAAGACTTTTACCTGCATGTCGTTCTCCTGTTTCCTGCATCTTGGAGTCACAACTACCGCAGCCATGTGAGTTCCTCACAGAATCTTCGAGCCAGAAAGTGACCTTGTGGAAACCCCTGTCAACGACATGGACACGAAGGCCAGGTTTGTGTGGTCCCAACCCACAGCAGGCTCAATCCTCCCTCGGCTCGGCCGCCGGCCCCCCCGGCTCACCGTCCGGCTCGGCCTCCGCCACCTGTGCAGTCGCTGCTATTCTCTCTATCTCCTTGATTATGTTAGGGACCTTTTATGACTGCTCCTCCTATTTTGAGTAAATTTAAGACTCTTACCTGCATGTCGTTCTCCTGTTTCCTGCATCTTGGAGTCACAACTACCGCAGCCATGTGAGTTCCTCACAGAATCTTCGAGCCAGAAAGTGACCTTGTGGGAACCCCTGTTGACGACATGGAGCCGAAGTTCTGGACCGCACAATTCCTGGAGGACGTGAAGGCCAGGTTTGTGTGGTCCCAACCCACAGCAGGCTCAATCCTCCCTCGGCTCGGCCGCCGGCCCCCCGGCTCGGCCTCCGCCGCCTGTGCAGTCGCTGCCATCCTCTCTATCTCCTTGAATATGTTAGGGACCTTTAATGACTGCTCCTCCTATTTTGAGTAAATTTAAGACTTTTACCTGCATGTCGTTCTCCTGTTTCCTGCATCTTGGAGTCACAACTACCGCAGCCATGTGAGTTCCTCACAGAATCTTCGAGCCAGAAAGTGACCTTGTGGAAACCCCTGTCAACGACATGGAGCCGAAGTTCTGGACCGCACAATTCCTGGAGTACGTGAAGGCCAGGTTTGTGTGGTCCCAACCCACAGCAGGCTCAATCCTTCTCCTTCCGGCTCGGCCGCCAGCCCCCGCTGCCTGTGCACTCGCCGCAATCCTCTCCGTCTACTTTTTATGACTGCTCCTCCTGTTTTGCATATATTAAAGACTCTTACCTGCACGTCCTTCTCCTGTTCCCTGCATCTTGGGGTCACAACTACCGCAGCCATGCGAGTTCCTCACATGTTTGGCCCTATGCAAATGTTGTCTTTGTTCACTTGGACACACAAACTAGTACACTTTGGGTAATGACTCATTTTAATGGAAAAAAAACGGGTTTATTTTATTTCAAGAAGGGTTCTGGTTTAAACCACAAAAGTTTCAACATGAAAATGTTTCGTCAATTTAAGAAGCAATCAAAAGCATTTCTGAAAATCCTGGGTGGTAGCTTCAAATAATTGTGATATGATAAAACGGAGTAAAGGTGACATTGCAGGAGACAAGGCCTGCTCAGTGGCCTTGTGGTTAGAGTGTCCACCCTGAGATCGGTAGGTCGTGAGTTCAAACCCTGGCCGGGTCATATCAAAGACTATAAAAACCTTCCTGCTTGGCACTCAGCATCAAGAGTTGGAATTGGGGGTTAAATCACCAAAAATTATTCCCGGGCTGTTCACGAGTGAGGGAAGAGTGGATCGTGAGATCGACAGGCGGATCGGTGCGGCGTCTTCAGTAATGCGGACGCTGTATCGATCCGTTGTGGTGAAGAAGGAGCTGAGCCGGAAGGCAAAGCTCTCAATTTACCGGTCGATCTACGTTCCCATCCTCACCTATGGTCATGAGCTTTGGGTTATGACCGAAAGGACAAGATCACGGGTACAAGCGGCCGAAATGAGTTTCCTCCGCCGGGTGGCGGGGCTCTCCCTTAGAGATAGGGTGAGAAGCTCTGTCATCCGGGGGGAGCTCAAAGTAAAGCCGCTGCTCCTCCGCATCGAGAGGAGCCAGATGAGGTGGTTCGGGCATCTGGTCAGGATGCCACCCGAGCGCCTCCCTAAGGAGGTGTTTAGGGCATGTCCGACCGGTAGGAGGCCACGAGGAAGACCCAGGACACGTTGGGAAGACTATGTCTCCCGGCTGGCCTGGGAACGCCTCGGGATCCCCCGGGAGGAGCTGGACGAAGTGGCTGGGGAGAGGGAAGTCTGGGCTTCCCTGCTTAGGCTGCTGCCCCCGCGACCCGACCTCGGATAAGCGGAAGAAGATGGATGGATGGATGGATATTCCCGGGCTGTGCTGGTCACTGCTCCCCTCACCTTACAGGGGATGAACAAGGGGTTGTGTCAAATGCAGAGGTTAATTTCACCACACCTCATCGGCGGTCACTCGAAGCGAGTATGACGGTCCTCCTGGTAGGAGGGTATCCCTTTATGGAGGATGCCTGTGCGTGACTTTGTTTAACATGGGGGAGACTGGTGCACAGACAGTCACCACACGATCCTTGACTGATCCAGGTCAGGGTCCAGTGGCATGGAGTCCAAGACGACTGGGGACCCTTTTCTGCTGCAGCCTTCATCCGCCATCCCAGCCGTTGTGACGCTCCATAGGGTTAGCAATCATCCTCCGCCTGTTCAACCGTTGACGTCTTGGCTTGTTATTTCCCCATAACCGGGCCCACATGGATGTGTGGGTGCTTTCTTCCACCATTGCAGCCGTTGTGGTGGTTCTTACATCTACCGTTTTCCGCCTGCTCCGCCGTTGAGGTCTTCACCGTATCCCTGGCTAGGGGGCAGTCAGGTACTAGGCCTTTGCCAAGGGCCACCTGGGGTAACAGTAGTAAAGGGGTTAAACTCCTAGTGCCCCAAGACCCCATAGAGGAGCCTCCACTGCCGGATGCACTTTAACGTCATGCCCAGGACACACTTCGTGAGTGTGTGACAATCATTGGTACTTTAACTTTAAACTCTTTTAAACTTACACAACCTTGCAGACTTCAAACTGCATAGTGGTTGACTGATTGACTACATTTCCTCACGGCAAAGAAGTCCAACATGTACTTATTTGATCAACTTTCTTTTTAAAGTTTGCATGTTTTCTGGTCTGCGTTTTCTGTGACCATCTGGAACTGCCCCAAAAAAAGCAACTTATACTTTCATCCTGCACAGGATAAGTAGAATGGAGAATGATAAATGATAAATGGGTTGTACTTGTATAGCGCTTTTCTACCTTCAAGGTACTCAAAGCGCTTTGACACTACTTCCACATTTACCCATTCACACACACATTCACACACTGATGGAGGGAGCTGCCATGCAAGGCGCTAACCAGCACCCATCAGGAGCAAGGGTGAAGTGTCTTGCTCAGGACACAACGGACATGACGAGGTTGGTACTAGGTGGGGATTGAACCAGGGACCCTCGGGTCGCGCACGGCCACTCTTCCACTGCGCCACGCCGTCCCAAACATGTGCCATATAGTGAAACCACACTAAACTACACCGTCATAAACATGTGCCATATAGTGAAACCACACTAAACAACACTGTCATAAACATGTGCCATATAGTGAAACCACACTAAACAACACTGTCATAACATGTGCCATATAGTGAAACCACACTAAACTACACCGTCATAAACATGTGCCATATAGTGAAACCACACTAAACAACACTGTCATAAACATGTGCCATATAGTGAAACCACACTAAACAACAACGACAAACACATTTTGGGAGAATAAACATAAACAATACAGAACAAATTCCCAGAATTCCCTGAAGCACCAACTCTTCCGGGACGCTACAATATAAACAAACGCCATTGTTGGATCTACACCTAACATCCACTTTAATGATCCTGAGTACGATTGCGTATCTAGTCGACACTACTATGATTATATCGATATTTTTTTAACATCACAACATTTTCTTTCATTTTTTTTTAAAGTTTATATTAGGCTTATAAACTCAGGAAATATGTCCCTGGACACATGAGGACTTTGAATATGACCAATGTATGATCCTGTAACGACTTGGTATCGGATTGATACCCAAATTTGCAGAGGTGTGGACTCGAGTCACAAGACTTGGACTCGAGTCAGACTCGAGTCATGAATTTGATGACTTTAGACTCGACTTGACAAAATGTAAAAAGACTTGCAACTCGACTTAGACTTTAACATCAATGACTTGTGACTTCACTTGGACTTGAGCCTTTTGAATTGACATGACTTGACATGACTTGCTACTTTCCCCAAAACCCAAAGATGAAAAAGTTATTCGGGAGCGCTCCGTATTTTTCATTGTGTACTTGTCTATCAGCGTTGCGTGTGTCAGCTGGTGTGCTCTCAGTACAACAGCCAATCAAATTAGATCTACTTTGTTTTCATCACACAGCATTCATCCAATCAAATTGCAGGACAACCAACGAAGAAGACATGTCCAAACCACACGCCAGTGAACAAAAAATGATACCTAAAATAAGTTCGTTTGGGTATAAAAATTACGAGGTGGTCAACACAAAACGGTTTGCAGTATGCAACACATGCGGTTCGAAAATTACTGATGGAGAGGCAACAACTTCCAACTTCGTCCGGCATTTGAAGTTGCACAAAGAACGGTAAGTTTTGAATGTAAGATAACGTTTATTGGCTAAGTAACGTGACTTTTATTTGCTGTGTAGTTAAATCAGTGAGGCTGTAAACTCACTGCTAACGTTATTGCAAACACGGGAATCTGTTGCAGTTCACTACCTTATTCATACTTTTTGTTCAGTGATTTTATTCAAGCATGGTTACGTTAGTCAATATATCACACGTAACGTTAGACGGCGGTCAGCAGCACCGCGTATTTTAGCCACCTAAAAAAAGACAAAAATAGTCAAATAAAGGTCAGTTAAAATGTATACTATATTATGAATAAGTGTACCGTTTTAGCTAGCTTTCTGACATACTGTTGGTTGTTTACCTCAGTGGTCCCCAACCACCGGGCCGTGGCCCGCTACTGGTCCGTGGATCGATTGGTATCGGGCCGCACAAGAAATATATATATATATTTAGTCTTTTTTTAATTAAATCAACATAAAAAACACAAGATACACTTACAAGTAGTGCACCAACCCAAAAAAACTCTCTCCCCCCTTTTGTTCTGGGCATTGAACATGAAGACTCTTCCTTCACTGTTCCGAGTGGCCATGAGAGTCTTGGCAGTGCCTGCCTCCAGTGCTCCAGTGGAGCGAGTTTTCAGCCATGGTGGCATCATACTACGCCCCCATCGTGCACAAATGACTGACAGACTCTTGGCTAATTTGGTCTTTTGCAAATGCAATGCAGCATAGGGCCCTGACATATAAAAAGTACAACTTTTTTGTTATGTTCACGTATATGTCATGTTTTTTCAATGTTAACACTTTTGTACAAATAAGTACATTTGCACTTTATTTTTCAATGTGTTTGTTCTGTAAAGGAATGAGTTAATGTTTAAAATGACTGGTTAATAGTGCTATTATAAAGTGCAATGTCAGCACAATTTTCTTTCCTGCAATTTAAAATGCACTTGTTTTAATAAATAAATACAGCGTTTGAAAAGCATACACAATCTGTGTTAATATATTAGTCTGTGGTTAAAAGGACTTGAAAGGACTCGAAACTCAAAATGCAGGACTTAGGACTTGACTTGAGACTTTCCAGTCTTGACTTTGGACTTGACTCGGGGCTTGCCTGTCTTGACTCGGGACTTGACTCGGACTTGAGGGCAAAGACTTGAGACTTACTTGTGACTTGCAAAACAATGACTTGGTCCCACCTCTGCAAATTTGTGGTATCATCCAAAACTAATGCAAAGTATCAAACAAGAGAATAATAAGTGATTATTAAATTTTTTATTTATAGAAAATAAGCAGATATTAACACTAAATGAACAAGTAGATTAATAATATTTTTTTTTTTACAGTTTGTCCCTCCATAATGTTGACAAAATAATAGAATGATAAATGACACAATATGTTACTGCATATTAGTAGTCTTTGTTTGTTTACTTACTACTAAAAGACACGTTGTCTAGTATGTTCACTATTTTATTTAAGGACTAAATTGCAATAATAAACATATGTTTAATGTACGCTAAAAAAATGTTTTTTTGTTAAAATAAAGCCAATAATGACATTTTTTGTGGTCCCCTTTATTTAGAAAACTACCAAAAGGTACCGAAATACTTTTGGTTCCTGTACCAAAATATTGGTATCGGGACAACACTAATACACACACACCGAGCATCCACTGGCATAAATGGACATCGGTAAGTCAAACTTGAGAGGTCAGTGAAGCCCCGATGTGGTGGGACTTTTCCCTCCATGTTGATTACCACTGAATTTATTGGTGTTTGCGCTGAGTTGTGTGAAAAGCATATTTAATCTACAAACCCCGTTTCCATATGAGTTGGGAAATTGTGTTAGATGTAAATATAAACGGAATACAATGATTTGCAAATCATTTTCAACCCATATTCAGTTGAATATGCTACAAAGACAACATATTTCACGTTCAAACTCATAAACATTTTTTTTTTTGGCAAATAATCATTAACTTTAGAATTTGATGCCAGCAACACATGACAAAGAAGTTGGGAAAGGTGGCAATAAATACTGATAAAGTCGAGGAATGCTCATCAAACACTTATTTGGAACATCCCACAGGTGAACAGGCACATTGGGAACAGGTGGGTGCCATGATTGGGTATAAAAAGAGATTCCATGAAATACTCAGTCATTCACAAACAAGGATGGGGCGAGGGTCATCACTTTGTCAAGAAATGCGTGAGCAAACTGTTGAACAGTTTAAGAAAAACATTTCTCAACCAGCTATATAAGGAATTTAGGGATTTGACCATCTACGGTCCGTAATATCATCAAAGGGTTCAGAGAATCTGGATAAATCACTGCATGTAAGCAGCTAAGCCCGTGACCTTCGATCCCTCAGGCGGTACTGCATCAACAAGCGACATCAGTGTGTAAAGGATATCACCACATGGGCTCAGGAACACTTCAGAAACCCACTGTCAGTAACTACAGTTGGTCGCTACATCTGTAAGTGCTCTCCTATGCAAGGCGAAAACCGTTTATCAACAACACCCAGAAACGCCGCCGGCTTCGCTGGGCCTGAGCTCATCTAAGATGGACTGATACAAAGTGGAAAAGTGTTCTGTGGTCTGACGAGTCCACATTTCAAATTGTTTTTGGAAACTGTGGACGTCGTGTCCTCCAGACCAAAAAGGAAAAGAACCATCCGGATTGTTATAGGCGCAAAGTTGAAAAGCCAGCATGTGTGATGGTATGGGGGTGTATTAGTGCCCAAGACATGGGTAACTTACACATCTGTGAAGGCACCATTAATGCTGAAAGGTACATGCAGTTTTTGGAGCAACATATGTTGCCATCCAAGCAACGTTACCATGGACGCCCCTGCTTATTTCAGCAAGACAATGCCAAAGCCACGTGTTACATCAGCGTGGCTTCATAGTAAAAGAGTGCGGGTACTAGACTGGCTTGCCTGTAGTCCAGACCTGTCTCCCATTGAAAATGTGTGGCGCATTATGAAGCCTAAAATAGCACAACGGAGACCCCCGGACTGTTGAACAACTTAAGCTGTACATCAAGCAAGAATGGGAAAGAATTCCACCTGAGAAGCTTAAAAAATGTGTCTCCTCAGTTCCTAAACGTTTACTGAGTGTTGTTAAAAGGAAAGGCCATGTAACACAGTGGTGAACATGCCCTTTCCCAACTACTGTGGCACGTGGTGCAGCCATGAAATTCTAAGTTAATTATTATTTGCAATAAAAAAATTAAGTTTATGTGTTTGAACATCAAATATGTTGTCTTTGTAGTGCATTCAATTGAATATGGGTTGAAAAGGATTTGCAAATCATTGTATTCCGTTTATATTTACATCTAACACAATTTCCCAACTCATATGGAAACGGGGTTTGTAATAAGAGTCGGTCTTGATTTTATTTTCTATTAATTTCCCTTAAATCTCTGCGACGTCGTCTTTTATGTTGCATGTTTTTTTTTTGTGGGTGTGTCTCCTGCAGCAAAGATATGGTAAGCAAGTTGCGGTAGCATTGTGAGGAAAGTGAAGTATGGAAGCAAATGATAATGTCGGAACAACGTCTGGAGGAAGGTGGGATGACAAAGTGAATGAGGAGGAATAATAACATGAGAGAGTGGAATAATACTCGTGGTTATGGGTCTATTCAGGATTCTTTTAATGTCAGTCGCACCTGGTGAGTGCACGGAGGATGATGGATGACACAAAAACAACAAGTGGAAAATACTAACATCCTCGCTGCTTTTCAGGCACTTATTTAATTATTTGTGTTGTGGAGCAGAATGATTTAGGGGAATCGTGAATTTTAGTCTTGCCTCACTCTCTCTGGATGTATTACTGCAGTGCAAGAGTGAGGCTTCTTACTGTTGATTCACGGAAAATACAGGTAAAAGCCAGTAAATTAGAATATTTTGAAAAACTTGATTTATTTCAGTAATTGCATTCAAAAGGTGTAACTTGTACATTATATTTATTCATTGCACACAGACTGATGCATTCAAATGTTTATTTCATTTAATTTTGATGATTTGAAGTGGCAACAAATGAAAATCCAAAATTCCGTGTGTCACAAAATTAGAATATTACTTAAGGCTAATACAAAAAAGGGATTTTTAGAAATGTTGGCCAACTGAAAAGTATGAAAATGAAAAATATGAGCATGTACAATACTCAATACTTGGTTGGAGCTCCTTTTGCCTCAATTACTGCGTTAATGCGGCGTGGCATGGAGTCGATGAGTTTCTGGCACTGCTCAGGTGTTATGAGAGCCCAGGTTGCTCTGATAGTGGCCTTCAACTCTTCTGCGTTTTTGGGTCTGGCATTCTGCATCTTCCTTTTCACAATACCCCACAGATTTTCTATGGGGCTAAGGTCAGGGGAGTTGGTGGGCCAATTTAGAACAGAAATACCATGGTCCGTAAACCAGGCACGGGTAGATTTTGCGCTGTGTGCAGGCGCCAAGTCCTGTTGGAACTTGAAATCTGCATCTCCATAGAGCAGGTCAGCAGCAGGAAGCATGAAGTGCTCTAAAACTTGCTGGTAGACGGCTACGTTGACCCTGGATCTCAGGAAACAGAGTGGACCGACACCAGCAGATGACATGGCACCCCAAACCATCACTGATGGTGGAAACTTTACACTAGACTTCAGGCAACGTGGATCCTGTGCCTCTCCTGTCTTCCTCCAGACTCTGGGACCTCGATTTCCAAAGGAAATGCAAAATTTGCATGGTTGGGTGATGGTTTGGGGTGCCATGTCATCTGCTGGTGTCGGTCCACTCTGTTTCCTGAGATCCAGGGTCAACGCAGCCGTCTACTAGCAAGTTTTAGAGCACTTCATGCTTCCTGCTGCTGACCTGCTCTATGGAGATGGAGATTTCAAGTTCCAACAGGACTTGGCGCCTGCACACAGCGCAAAATCTACCCGTGCCTGGTTTACTGACCATGGTATTTCTGTTCTAAATTGGCCCGCCAACTCCCCTGACCTTAGCCCCATAGAAAATCTGTGGGGTATTGTGAAAAGGAAGATGCAGAATGCCAGACCCAAAAACGCAGAAGAGTTGAAGGCCACTATCAGAGCAACCTGGGCTCTCATAACACCTGAGCAGTGCCAGAAACTCATCGACTCCATGCCACGCCGCATTAACGCAGTAATTGAGGCAAAAGGAGCTCCAACCAAGTATTGAGTATTGTACATGCTCATATTTTTCATTTTCATACTTTTCAGTTGGCCAACATTTCTAAAAATCCCTTTTTTGTATTAGCCTTAAGTAATATTCTAATTTTGTGACACATGGAATTTTGGATTTTCATTTGTTGCCACTTCAAATCATCAAAATTAAATGAAATAAACATTTGAATGCATCAGTCTGTGTGCAATGAATAAATATAATGTACAAGTTACACCTTTTGAATGCAATTACTGAAATAAATCAAGTTTTTCAAAATATTCTAATTTACTGGCTTTTACCTGTATGTGCAGTGGCGGTCTGTGAAAAAGAACTAGAAAAAACTGCAAAACCCAAAACCAGTGAAGTTGGCACGTTGTGTAATTCTTAAATAAAAACAGAATACAATGATTTGCAAATCCTTTTCTACTTATATTCAATTGAATAGACTGCAAAGACAATACATTTATGGTTTGAACTGAGAAACGTTTTTTTTTTTTGCAAATAATCATTAACATAGAATTTAATGGCAACAAAAAAGTTGGCACATGGGCATTTTTACCACTGTGTTACATGGCCTTTCCTTTTAACAACACTCAGTAAACCTTTGGGAACTGAGGAGACCAAATTTTGAAGCTTTTCAGGTGGAATCATCTACAGTTCAATGGGAGACAGGTCTGGACTACAGGCAGGCCAGTCTAGTACCCACACTCTTTTACTAAGATCAGCCGATCAGCTGCTGTTGACGGTCCCTGACACAAGGCTGAAGCTTAGAGGTGACAGAGCTTTCGCCGTTGCTGCTCCCAAGCTCTGGAACGACCTACCTCTGAGTGTTAGACAAGCCTCCTCTCTTCCTCTTATTCCATGGCTTTTAACACTGAGTGATATCCATCCTGCAATGGCGCCCCATAATACACCTGCTGTGATCCTGTTTTTATGTTTTTATGTTTTTATTAATTCTATTTTAATTATTTATTTTTTATCGTGTTCTGTTTGTGTTGTGTTGTGTTTGCTCAATACTCGTTTTATCTTTTAACCTGCTCATTGTACAGCACTTTGGCTACCCCTGTGGTAAATTTTAAATGTGCTTTATAAATAAAGTTGATTTGATTTGAGTTGATTACTACGAAACCACGCTGTTGTAACACGTGGCTTGGCATTGTCTTGCTGAAATAAGCAGGGGCGTCCATGATAACGTTGCTTGGATATATGGACATATGTTGCTCCAAAACTTGTATGTATGTACAGTACCGGTCAGCATTAATGGTGCCTTCACAGATGTGTTAGTTACCCATGCCTTGGGCACCAATACACCCCCATACCATCACAGATGCTGGCTTTTGAACTTTGCGCCTAGAACAATCCGGGTGGTTCCTTTCCTCTTTGGTCCGTAGGACACGACGTCCACAGTCTCCAAAAACAATCTGAAATGTGGACTCGTCAGACCACAGAACACCTTTCCACTTTGCATCAGTCCATCTTAGTTGAGCTCGGGCCCAGCGAAGCCGGCGGCATTTCTGGGTGTTGTTGATAAATGGCTTTGGCTTTGCATTGTAGAGTTTTACCTTGCACTTTAAGATGTAGCGATGAACTGTAGTTACTGATAGTGGGTTTCTGAAGTGTTCCTGAGCCCATGTGGTGATATCCTTTACACACTGATGTCGGTTTTTTTATGCAGTACCGCCTGAGGGATCGAAGGTCATGGGCTTAGCCGCTTACGTGCAGTGATTTCTCCAGATTCTCTGAACCTTTTGATTATATTACGGACCGTAGATGGTGAAATCCCTAAATTCCTTGCAATAGCTGGTTGAGAAATGTTGTTCTTAAACTGTTCAACAATTTGCTCACACATTTGTTCACAAAGTGGTGACCCTCGTCCCATCCTTGTTTGTGAATGACTGAGCATTTCATGGAAGCTGCTTTCATACCCAATCATGGCACCCACCTGTTCCCAATTAGCCTGTTCACCTGTGGGATGTTCCAAATAAGTGTTTGATGAGCATTCCTCAACTTTCTCAGTCTGTTGTGCCACTTGTGCCAGCTTTTTTGAGACTTGTTGCGGGCATCAAATTCCAAATGAGCTGATATTTGCAAAAAAATAAAGTTTTCCAGTTCGAACGTTAAATATCTTGCCTTTGCAGTCCATTCAATTGAATATAGGTTGAAAAGGATTTGCAAATCAATGTATTCTGTTTCTATTTACCATTTACACAACGTGCCAACTTCACTGGTTTTGGGGTTATGTAGAATCGCTCTTTCTAAACTTGGGATTTGGGAGGAAAAAAAATCGACTTCACTTGAAAACGACCTGTTAGCAAGGTGGGTTTATTTGCTGAATAAAGCTGTTTGGTGGAGATCACTTTAAATATAATAACCTAAAGGGCAGGGGTTGGAATTGGGGGTTAAATCACCAAAATGATTCCCGAGCGCGGCCACCGCTGCTGCTCACTGCTCCCCTCACCTCCCAGGGCGTGGATCAAGGGGATGGGTCAAATGAATGAATTAATTAATTAATTTACTTACACTTGGCAGACCGGGGTGGTGGTTCCTCTCTTTAAGAAGGGGAACCGGAGGGTGTGTTCTAACTATCGTGGGATCACACTCCTCAGCCTTCCCGGTAAGGTCTGTTCAGGTGTACTGGAGAGGAGGCTACGCCGGATAGTCGAACCTCGGATTCAGGAGGAACAGTGTGGTTTTCGTCCTGGTCGTGGAACTGTGGACCAGCTCTATACTCTCGGCAGGGTCCTTGAGGGTGCATGGGAGTTTGCCCAACCAGTCTACATGTGCTTTGTGGACTTGGATTGCCGGCAGTAAGTCGGACACGTTTCCAGTGAGGGTTGGACTCCGCCAAGGCTGCCCTTTGTCACCGATTCTGTTCATAACTTTTATGGACAGAATTTCTAGGCCCAGTCAAGGCGTTGAGGGGATCTGGTTTGGTGGCTGCAGGATTAGGTCTCTGCTTTTTGCAGATGATGTGGTCCTGATGGCTTCATCTGGCCAGGATCTTCAGCTCTTGCTGGATCGGTTCGCAGCCGAGTGTGAAGCGACTGGGATGAGAATCAGCACCTCCAAGTCAGAGTCCATGGTTCTCGCCCGGAAAAGGGTGGAATGCCATCTTCGGGTTGGGGAGGAGACCCTGCCCCAAGTGGAGGAGTTCAAGTACCTCGGAGTCTTGTTCACGAGTGAAGGAAGAGTGGATCGTGAGATCGACAGGCGGATCGGTGCGGCATCTTCAGTAATGCGGACGCTGTATCGATCCGTTGTGGTGAAGAAGGAGCTGAGCCGGAAGGCAAAGCTCTCAATTTACCGGTCGATCTACGTTCCCATCCTCACCTATGGTCATGAGCTTTGGGTTATGACTGAAAGGACAAGATCACGGGTACAAGCGGCCGAAATGAGTTTCCTCCGCCGGGTGGCAGGGCTCTCCCTTAGAGATAGGGTGAGAAGCTCTGTCATCCGGGGGGAGCTCAAAGTAAAGCCGCTGCTCCTCCACATCGAGAGGAGCCAGATGAGGTGGTTCGGGCATCTGGTCAGGATGCCACCCGATCGCCTCCCTCGGGAGGTGTTTAGGGCACGTCCGACCGGTAGGAGGCCACGGGGAAGACCCAGGACACGTTGGGAAGACTATGTCGCCCGGCTGGCCTGGGAACGCCTCGGGATCCCCCGGGAGGAGCTGGACGAAGTGGCTGGGGAGAAGGAAGTCTGGGCTTCCCTGCTTAGGCTGCTGCCCCCGCGATCCGACCTCGGATAAGCGGAAGAAGATGGATGGATGGATGGAATTTACTTATTCCGGCAGAGAGACATATATAGCAACACTTCATCACTCTTTGTAATTTGACGGACATGCAACGGCACCCACGGAAAAGGGATACGGGAAAAAAGTACGAATGAGCAGATTTGATGGATACATGATCATTTCAGAACAAGTATAACATATGATAATGGATGATAATGACAAGTTGTAGTTGTTTTTTTTGTTTTGTTGGTTTCTTAGTCCACATGATGTCCAATTCATGTTTCTCCCTTGTTCAGGCCGTCCATCGTGTAGCCGGCCAAAGGTCCCTTAAGGACAGGTCGGCTCACCCGGGCCCACACGCCTGCTGGAAAACACTTTGTCAATAGCATTGAGCTACCATGAGATTAGCTCCATCTTGCCTGAGTATCTTTCGTCTTCCGAAGCCTTGTCTGGCGTGTTATGTCCCTTATTCCACAGTGAGTTCTTTTGCACCTGTGTCCCACAGTTGAGATAGTCCAAACAACTAGTCATGTTTTTGATAGTTTCCCAACAACACATTTTTTACCGCAAGGTTGAACACTCTTCGGCTAGAAGACAGTTTAATTTCTCCGCTCACATTGTCCCACAGTTTCACCCCCGCTATAGATAACGTTTGAGCCTTGAATGTGGAATTGATCATGTTGTGTTTGAATTTCAGGACACCCCTGAATTCATGTGGACCATCTCTGAGTGAAAACAGACTCTGTATTTGCATGTAGAGCCCTTTGTGTGGCCAAAAACATAACTTGAAGGCTGCTGTATTGGATTATATCATGTAGTTTAAGAAAATGACTCATTATGAACAGATCATTGGTATGAGCTCCATATGGGGCATAATGTATCATTCTAATTGCCTTTTTCTGGAGCTTAAATAGCGGTTCAATAGTGTTCCTGTAGGTGCACGTGCCCCCAAACTTCAGCGCAATACTGTAAATGCGGCATGCAAAGAGCTAAGTAAATCGTTCTTAGTGAATTTTGATGCAGAGGGTAATTTCACTTCACTTCACGGTGGCAGAGGGGTTAGTGCATCTGCCTCACAATACGAAGGTCCTGAGTAGTCATGGGTTCAATCCCGGGCTCGGGATCTTTCTGTGTGGAGTTTGCATGTTCTCCCCGTGACTGCGTGGGTTCCCTCCGGGTACTCCGGCTTCCTCCCACTTCCAAAGACATGCACCTGGGGATAAGTTGATTGGCAACACTAAATTGGCCCTAGTGTGTGGATGTGAGTGTGAATGTTGTCTGTCTATCTGTGTTGGCCCTGCGATGAGGTGGCGACTTGTCCAGGGTGTACACCGCCTTCCGCCCGATTGTAGCTGAGATAGGCTCCAGCGCCCCCCGCGACCCCGAAGGGAATAAGCGGTAGAAAATGGATGGATGGATGGGTAATTTCACCACACCTAGTGTTAGAATAATTGTTTCTAAATTATCACAAAAACGTTGTGTTACATTGAAGGTCTGGTGAGAAGACAAAAGCTGTCTTTGAAACCTACCAAGAGTAAGGCTCGTAAAACTCCACTGTGTAGGGGGAAAGCAAGATGAAGGTGTTTCTGTTTTCTCTCATGTATGGTAACAGAAAGATATTGTTCTAACCCAAGGTCTTCAAAGCGGAGAGATGGCAAGATCTGCCCAATTTCCAGACGACCTCTTTTTGAAGTATTTTACAAACTCTTTTTGAACTATTTTATGGACCTCTTTTTGAACTATTTTATGGACTCTTTTTGAACTATTTTATGGACCTCTTTTTGAACTATTTTACAAACTCTTTTTGAACTGACCTTTTCTGTGAATTGTTTACGACCTTTTCTGTGAACTTTTTGCGACCTTTGTCCTTTGGAAACAGCGGTGGCCATGTGGTCGGGGAGGGTCCAAAATAAAAGAAGGAGGCATGCAATCTTTTGGCAGAGCGTGCTGAGATACTGTACAAGAGTACAGTGTACAGACGACTCTCCTCAATATTGAGTCCAAATTGAATTTTGTCTCTGTTTAATTCTTTGCCTCATGGTCATTCGAGCCGGATTCCATCACGTCTGACGATTCCAGCAGAGTGAGTGAAACCAGAGGACCACAACCACCAAGTCCTGATTGAGGAACTGCTTTTTCTTCATTTCGGCTGGAATCTGACGACTGACGGAAAACCGAGGACAAGAGGAAGGAACGCAGAGTTCAGTGAGTACGTTTTGAATTACAAAGAAAGAGCGTGCTGAGATACTGTGCAAGGGTACAGTGTAAAGGCGACTCTCCTCAATATTGAGTCCAAATTGAATTCTGTCTCTGTTTGATTCTTTGCTTCTTGTCTTGTTTAATATAGGTCATCAGTGTTTGAACCTAACACCTAGTGTGTGTGTGACTATCAGTGGTACTTTAACTTTATTAATGTAAAATACACAATGGACGCTATACTTTAGTAATGTTTTATGTTTATATTTTCAGTCCTACAATCCTAAATGAAAGAAGAAATGTAAAGAAATAAAACTGACAAAGGGAGTATTTCAAAATAAGTAAGATCAATCTCCAACAAAACTTCTGGAGCTTATGTTGCTTCATATTGTTAACTAACTGCACACGCTGGAATTGAGTAGCAAGGGCAGTATAATGAATTTATTGAAAGTCGATGTGTTTACTTTGTTATTAAGTAAATTAAGTCTCAAAGGAATATAACCTGTAGAGGCACTTCCTGACAAAACATCTACAATTTGATGTCCTGCTGGCCCCACTATGGACTGGACTCTTACTATTATGTTGGATCCACTATGGACTAGACTCTCACAATATTATGTCAGACCCACTCGACATTCATTGCATTCGGTCTCCCCTAGAGGGGGGGGTTACCCACATATGCGGTCCTCTCCAAGGTTTCTCATAGTCATTCACATCGACGTCCCACTGGGGTGAGTTTTTCCTTGCCCTTATGTGGGCTTTGTACCGAGGATGTCGTTGTGGCTTGTGCAGCCCTTTGAGACACTTGTGATTTAGGGCTATATAAATAAACATTGATTGATTGATTGATTGATGTCCGGGCCCCCGACCCCTTAGACCATGGGTGTCAAACTCTGGCCCGCGGGCCAAATTTTTCACTTGGCCCTTGAGGCGATATCAAATTAACACTAAAGCTGGCCCGCCGATTATATATTGCGGCGGTGCGGCGGTAACACCGCTAATTCTAATACTTGCCAACGCTCCTGGGAGTCGTCCAAACTTCAGCGCCCCTCCCGAAAATCGTCACGTCTGCTTTTCAGCCATTCCAACGAGTGATGGCCCAGTCACATAACATGTGCGGCTTCTGTACACACACACAATTGAATGCAACGCATACTTCATCAACAGCGATACAGGTTACACTGAGGGTAGCCAAATAAAAAACTTTAACACTGTTAGAAATATACGCCACGCTGTGAATCCACACCAAACAAGATCGACAAACACATTTCGGGAGAACATCCGCACCGTAACACAACATAAACACAACAGAACAAATACCCAGAACCCTTTGCAGCACTAACTCTTCCGGGACGCTACAAGTAGTGTGTGTGTGTGTGTGGGGGAGCGGGGGGGTTTGATGGTAGCGGGGGTGTATTTTGTAACGTTCCGGAAGAGTTAGTGCTGCAAAGGTATTTGTTCTATTGCATTTATGTTGTGTTTCGGTGCGGATGTTCTCCCGAAATGTGTTTGTCATTATTGTTTGGTGTGGATTCACAGTGTGGCGTATATTTCTAACAGTGTTAAAGTTTTTTATACTGGCACCCTCAGTGTAACCTGTATCGCTGTTGATGAAGTATGCGTTGCATTCACTCGTGTGTGCGTACAGAAGCCGCACATATCTTGTGACTCGGTCTGAACGATGCTAGAATGGATGAAAAGCGGACGTGACGATAGCTCGTAGAGTACATTAAAGGCAGTGCATTTAAGGCACGCCACCAAGACTGTGGTCCGGGTGGACGAGATATAATGACTGATGAACACCTTTGTTCGATAATGAAGGTTGCCTCAGCTCAAAGCCTGAGCCCCGACATTAATGAACTAGCATCCAAGAAAAGATGGCAGGCACATCAGATTAGATCAGTGTGTTGCAAACTGAGCAGTTTAAAGTCCTGAATGGTTGTTTTATTCATTGTTATTTTATTTTCAAATTTATTAGCCTGTGGAAAAAGTTAATGTTGCTATTTACCTCAGAAGGCTGCACATATTTAAATTGTATTTAATATGCCATTGATATTTTTTAATTATTATTATTATTATTCTCGCCCGGAAAAGGGTGGAGTGCCATCTCCGGGTTGGGGAGGAGATCTTGCCCCAAGTGGAGGAGTTCAAGTACCTCGGAGTCTTGTTCACGAGTGAGGGAAGAGTGGATCGTGAGATCGACAGGCGGATCGGTGCGGCGTCTTCAGTAATGCGGACGCTGTATCGATCCGTTGTGGTGAAGAAGGAGCTGAGCCGGAAGGCAAAGCTCTCAATTTACCGGTCGATCTACGTTCCCATCCTCACCTATGGTCATGAGCTTTGGGTTATGACCGAAAGGACAAGATCACGGGTACAAGCGGCCGAAATGAGTTTCCTCCGCCGGGTGGCGGGGCTCTCCCTTAGAGATAGGGTGAGAAGCTCTGCCATCCGGGGGGAGCTCAAAGTAAAGCCGCTGCTCCTCCACATCGAGAGGAGCCAGATGAGGTGGCTCGGGCATCTGGTCAGGATGCCACCCGAGCGCCTCCCTAAGGAGGTGTTTAGGGCATGTCCGACCGGTAGGAGGCCACGAGGAAGACCCAGGACACGTTGGGAAGACTATGTCTCCCGGCTGGCCTGGGAACGCCTCGGGATTCCCCGGGAGGAGCTGGACGAAGTGGCTGGGGAGAGGGAAGTCTGGGCTTCCCTGCTTAGGCTGCTGCCCCCGTGACCCGACCTCGGATAAGCGGAAGAAGATGGATGGATGGATGGATGGATTATTATTATTATTATTTGAAACTCGATTTTTGCATGTCACTATAAAGTTATATAAGCTTTGCTTGTTCAATATTCAATGCAAAACTTGTTTGGGTCCCTATTAAAAGGTTAATTAGTTCAACCTTGGCCCGCGGCTTTGTTCAGTTTTAAATTTTGGCCCACTCTGTATTTGAGTTTGACACCCCTGCCTTAGACCCTTGAAACTGCGGCCCTCTTCATTATGTAGTTGAATAATAATCCTGGTGTAGGTGCTTTTCTCACCAACCAACGTCTTGTCTTTCGTTGCCAGTGCGCGGAGAGCCTCTGACAACCTCGTTCCTTGCTTTTCCTCTTCTAATCTAATCTAATTTCTTTTCCTCAAGTAATATTTTGGAGCACTGGTGCCATGGTAACAACCTGAGGTGGGCGTACACTCCTGATGCAATAATGCTGCGTTTTAGAAGCTGGTGGTTTGCTTCATGCCCACATACAAAATGGACATTCACTCAATTAAAGACCTGCTCATTTCACATCACGCACACTGTCTTTTCTTCCTCCTAAACGACTGCAAAAAGTCTACTGTGAACAGGATTAAGGTGGCGTGCATGTCCTCTTTCTGTCACTTGTGTGTTCTGATGCTACAGGTCACATGGTTCTGACCAGTTCTCTCTCTCCCTCTGTACCTCGCATGCCTGCAAACAATAGGCCCCCTTTTTTTCAGATTCCTGCCGTCTGATCGTGTTACGCAACGGAGATTCCGGTTCATCTTCTCTTTTTATCGTTCTCTCTCTCTCTTTTCTTTCATATCTGTGTATGTAGCCTACATGAAAAGCATGAAACGAACCCTCGCATTTGCACATCCTGCTGTGAAAGGATTATTTAAAAAGCTCGTCACACAATAAAGAGTAATAAATCAACGGGAGCCAGAGCAGCAGGGGTTGTGTCAGTGCTTTGGAGACAGGGAAACCCGTCCCCGGTCTCACTCACCCAGGAGGACTGCCACTACCACTCATGGTTTAATTGACTGTAGGTTAGAGATGCGCGGATAGGCAATTTATTTCATCCGCAACCGCGTCAGAAAGTCGTCAACCATCCGCCATCCACCCGATGTAACGTTTGATCAGAACTGCACCCGCCCGCCATCCGCCCGTTGTTATATATCTAATATTAATTAAAAAAAAAAAAAAAGGGTGAAAACTACGCGAATTGCAGACAAGATTTTTCGATCGGACACGGAGGAATTAGCGATGTAAAAGACCACGTTGGGACAAAAAAACACAAGTCTAATGCCGTTGCTAGCGATACAAGTGGAAAACTTTCAACGTTTTTCGTCGCCCAAACAGATTCTTTGGATGTGATAAATGCCGAAGTTTTATTTACGGAGGCAATAATTGAGCATGGACTTCCAATCGCACTGGCTGATCACATGGGACAGTTAATAATGTAATGCAACCTTTAAAAATCATTACGCGGTGATCGCGATCCCAAAAATAAACTTTTCTTGCATGATAATGTCCAGAAAAATTTGCTTTATATTACTATAGAGTCCTTTTAACGAATGAGTTTGATGGTTTATCACAAACCTTAAATGAAATTCCATGGCCACCGTCCTGCTCTCTATATCAACCAGGGTGAGCCCCACCCCTTTCGTGAGCGCACTGCGAAAGCGGACGAGGCGGGGTGTCGGTGCGGTGGGCGCGGTAGTGACCCTGGACGTGCGTCGGGCCCTTCTCGCGGATCGCCTCAGCTACGGCTCCCGGTGGGACCCTCTCGGGGGAAGGGGCCTCGGTCCCGGACCCCGGCGAGGCGTCCCTTCTCCGCTCCGTAAAAGTGTCCATCTCTTTTCTTTTTTTTTCTTCTGTTGTGGCATATGCAGCAGGTGCCTGCTCGTTTTTCGTATGTGGGTAACAACATTTAACTATGTATATATATTTCCGAATTGGTTTAACTGCCACCCGCAAAAAAAATAAAAAAATAAAAAAAATATCTAATTAATCCGCCCGACCCGACCCGCGAGCGGATAAAATCTTATTGTTTTTAATTTCATCCGCCCGATCCGCGGATAATCCGCGGACTCCGCGGTTGTGTCCGCAAACCGCGCATCTCTACTGTAGGTCAACGATCTTGACTCTGATCCGGCAACTCAACTCTGTATGTACAATGAACCACCGCCAACGTTATGTTGTTGTGGTTGCAAGCGAGCAATGTGCAAAAGCCACCATTTCATCTGGGGTTTTAGTATTGCTCCATCAAGGCTGAACTATTATCAATCAATCAATCAGAGTTGATTTATATAGCCCATAATCACAAGTGTCTCAAAGGGCTGCACAAGCCACAACGACATCCCACATCAGGGCAAGAACAAACTCAACCCAATGGGATACAATGAGAAACCTTGGGTGGGGACCGCAGATGTGGGGACCCCACTCCTGGGCGACCGGTGTAATGTACGTCGATTGGATCTAGTTAATAGTGTGAGAGTCCAGTCCAGGGGATCATGTTGAGTGGAGACAAGTCAGCAGCGCAGAGACGTCTCCAAATGATGCACAGATGAGACCGCCTGCCCACAGTGCCAAAACCACCAGTAACTGGTGTACTGACCATGGCATTACTGTCCTCGATTGGCCTGACAACTCCCCTGACCTGAACCCCATAGAGAATTTGTGGGGTATTGTGAAGAAGAAGCTGAAAGACACCAGACCCGACAATGCAAATGAGCTAAAGGCCGCTATTGAAGCATCCTGAGCAATGCCACAGGCTGATTGCCTCCATGCCACGGCGCATTGGTGCAGTAATCCGTGCAAAAGGATCCCCAACCAAGTACTGAGTGTATTAATTGACATTTTCAAATGTTTGATTTTGTTTTGCTGTTATAAATCTTTTTTTTTTACTTGGTTTGAGGAAATATTCACATTTTTTGAGATCGGATTTTTTGAGTTTTCTTAAGATGTATGCCATAATCAGCAATATTAAAATAATAAAAGGCTTGCAATATTTCAGTTGATGTGTGATGAATCCAGAACGTATGACATTTTTGTTTTTTTAATTGCATTACAATTTTAATTTTAATTTTCTGAGACAGTCCTGTATACTGTAATATTGTCCATGGTAATCGGGATTTGTTATATATTGTATGTATTATATAAAAATATAATATAATATTATAATATATCAATATACAGGTAAAAGCCAGTAAATTAGAATATTTTGAAAAACTTGATTTATTTCAGTAATTGCATTCAAAAGGTGTAACTTGTACATTATATTTATTCATTGCACACAGACTGATGCATTCAAATGTTTATTTCATTTAATTTTGATGATTTGAAGTGGCAACAAATGAAAATCCCAAATTCCGTGTGTCACAAAATTAGAATATTACTTAAGGCTAATACAAAAAAGGGATTTTTAGAAATGTTGGCCAACTGAAAAGTATGAAAATGAAAAATATGAGCATGTACAATACTCAATACTTGGTTGGAGCTCCTTTTGCCTCAATTACTGCGTTAATGCGGCGTGGCATGGAGTCGATGAGTTTCTGGCACTGCTCAGGTGTTATGAGAGCCCAGGTTGCTCTGATAGTGGCCTTCAACTCTTCTGCGTTTTTGGGTCTGGCATTCTGCATCTTCCTTTTCACAATACCCCACAGATTTTCTATGGGGCTAAGGTCAGGGGAGTTGGCGGGCCAATTTAGAACAGAAATACCATGGTCCGTAAACCAGGCACGGGTAGATTTTGCGCTGTGTGCAGGCGCCAAGTCCTGTTGGAACTTGAAATCTCCATCTCCATAGAGCAGGTCAGCAGCAGGAAGCATGAAGTGCTCTAAAACTTGCTGGTAGACGGCTGCGTTGACCCTGGATCTCAGGAAACAGAGTGGACCGACACCAGCAGATGACATGGCACCCCAAACCATCACTGATGGTGGAAACTTTACACTAGACTTCAGGCAACGTGGATCCTGTGCCTCTCCTGTCTTCCTCCAGACTCTGGGACCTCGATTTCCAAAGGAAATGCAAAATTTGCATGGTTGGGTGATGGTTTGGGGTGCCATGTCATCTGCTGGTGTCGGTCCACTCTGTTTCCTGAGATCCAGGGTCAACGCAGCCGTCTACCAGCAAGTTTTAGAGCACTTCATGCTTCCTGCTGCTGACCTGCTCTATGGAGATGGAGATTTCAAGTTCCAACAGGACTTGGCGCCTGCACACAGCGCAAAATCTACCCGTGCCTGGTTTACGGACCATGGTATTTCTGTTCTAAATTGGCCCGCCAACTCCCCTGACCTTAGCCCCATAGAAAATCTGTGGGGTATTGTGAAAAGGAAGATGCAGAATGCCAGACCCAAAAACGCAGAAGAGTTGAAGGCCACTATCAGAGCAACCTGGGCTCTCATAACACCTGAGCAGTGCCAGAAACTCATCGACTCCATGCCACGCCGCATTAACGCAGTAATTGAGGCAAAAGGAGCTCCAACCAAGTATTGAGTATTGTACATGCTCATATTTTTCATTTTCATACTTTTCAGTTGGCCAACATTTCTAAAAATCCCTTTTTTGTATTAGCCTTAAGTAATATTCTAATTTTGTGACACACGGAATTTTGGATTTTCATTTGTTGCCACTTCAAATCATCAAAATTAAATGAAATAAACATTTGAATGCATCAGTCTGTGTGCAATGAATAAATATAATGTACAAGTTACACCTTTTGAATGCAATTACTGAAATAAATCAAGTTTTTCAAAATATTCTAATTTACTGGCTTTTACCTGTATATTATATACTGTATATATAATATGTACATATTACATTACATGCCTGTAGCTGACACGAATATAATGGCAGATTTCACCTTAAATGTTTGTTTTTTTTGCAAAGAAGAAGGCACTGGATCAAAATCCCACTCGGATTTTAGGTCGCAAGGTATATAACAATGTTAGAATTAGGTTTAAAAAAAAAAAAATCCCTCACAATTTTTTCCCCATGTATATGTTTTAGTACAACGATGCATTGAGAAAAAAAATCAGGTTTGATTAAAAAGGTTTAACAATTGTTTTACATGAAGTGTGGGAAAAAGTTGTAATGGCGGTGGTTCTAAATTCAATTTTGCTTAAGACCCCAATTTAGCCTGGGGCTGCCCTGAATATATGCCAGAAAAGTCAAACGGCAATGAACGGTTGAACGATCAGACAAGCTGGTATCGATTGGTTTAGCCTGTGACAAGCTGTTGTCAATGGAATCTATTGATATTTTACATTCTCACTGACATTAAATACAAACCCCGTTTCCATATGAGTTGGGAAATTGTGTTAGATGTAAATATAAACGGAATACAATGATTTGCAAATCATTTTCAACCCATATTCAGTTGAATATGCTACAAAGACAACATATTTGATGTTCAAACTGATAAACATTTTTTTTTTTTTTTGCAAATAATCATTAACTTTAGAATTTGATGCCAGCAACACATGACAAAGAAGTTGGGAAAGGTGGCAATAAATACTGATAAAGTTGAGGAAAGCTCATCAAACACTTATTTGGAGCATCCCACAGGTGTGCAGGCTAATTGGGAACAGGTGGGTGCCATGATTGGGTATAAAAGTAGATTCCATGAAATGCTCAGTCATTCACAAACAAGGATGGGGTGAGGGTCACCACTTTGTCAACAAATGCCTGAACAAATTGTTGAACAGTTTAAGAAAAACCTTTCTCAAGCAGCTATTGCAAGGAATTTAGGGATTTCACCATCTACGGTCCGTAATATCATCAAAGGGTTCAGAGAATCTGGAGAAATCACTGCACGTAAGCAGCTAAGCCCGTGACCTTCGATCCCTCAGGCTGTACTGCATCAACAAGCGACATCAGTGTGTAAAGGATATCACCACATGGGCTCAGGAACACTTCAGAAACCCACTGTCAGTAACTACAGTTGGTCGCTACATCTGTAAGTGCAAGTTAAAACTCTCCTTTGCGAGGCGAAAACCGTTTATCAACAACACCCAGAAACGCCGTCGGCTTCGCTGGGCCTGAGCTCATCTAAGATGGACTGATACAAAGTGGAAAAGTGTTCTGTGGTCTGACGAGTCCACATTTCAAATTTTCTTTGGAAACTGTGGACGTCGTGTCCTCCGGACCAAAGAGGAAAAGAACCATCCGGATTGTTATAGGCGCAAAGTTGAAAAGCCAGCATGTGTGATGGTATGGGGGTGTATTAGTGCCCAAGACATGGGTAACTTACACATCTGTGAAGGCGCCATTAATGCTGAAAGGTACATACAGGTTTTGGAGCAACATATGTTGCCATCCAAGCAACGGTACCATGGACGCCCCTGCTTATTTCAGCAAGACAATGCCAAGCCACGTGTTACATCAACGTGGCTTCATAGTAAAAGAGTGCGGGTACTAGACTGGCCTGCCTGTAGTCCAGACCTGTCTCCCATTGAAAATGTGTGGCGCATTATGAAGCCTAAAATACCACAACGGACTGTTGAACAACTTAAGCTGCACGTCAAGCAAGAATTGGAAAGAATCCCACCTGAGAAGCTTCAAAAAATGTGTCTCCTCAGTTCCCAAACGTTTACTGAGTGTTGTTAAAAGGAAAGGCCATGTAACACAGTGGTGAACATGCCCTTTCCCAACTACTTTGGCACGTGTTGCAGCCATTATATTCTAAGTTAATTATTATTTACCAAAAAAAAATAAAGTTTATGAGTTTGAACACCAAATATCTTGTCTTTGTAGTGCATTCAAGTGAATATGGGTTGAAAAGGATTTGCAAATCATTGTATTCCGTTTATATTTACATCTAGCACAATTTCCCAACTCATATGGAAACGGGGTTTGTACAAAGAGTGTCACTTTTAGCTCGATACAGGATGTCTATTTTTGTGTCTATATCTTGGACGGCTCAAATTTTCTGCTGCGAACCTGTTAACGACAAAGGCAGAGCCCAAAACGTACTCTGCAAGAAACCATCCCTCGCTCCATTTCAACTTTGCCCTCAATATCTTAGTGTGTTTTTGTGTCTCCTTTGCAGCTATTGTGCAAAGATGACATAAGCAGCACCGCCCGTTGATGCCGGAACCTCACCTAAGCTGCCAAACTCTGTCTTTCCAAATCTGCTTCTATTTTCCCCCCAAATTCATGAGCTGCATGGTTCATATGCGGTACTTTGTTTGCCATCCATTAGTCTGCAGCTGGATGGTTTTAGCACGTCCAGCGCAGATGCAAACAGACGCTGCTGCATGTCGCTGTCGGAATTGCGTGACAAAGCAAGCGACATCATTTTGCATGTGCTCGCAGATGATTGTGGCTTACAGTACTGAGCTCTTTGCTGGCAGCTACCGTGATCTGGATGGATCACAGAGGGCCCCTGGTGGCTCATATTTTAATCCTCTTTTGGGCTGAAAGGTCTCCACAGGATCTCCAGCGGGGACGTCACTCGGATTGAATGATACGAGGGCTTCAAATTAAGCTCAATCAAATAAGTCATTATTTGAAGAACATTTATCAGGACTTGTTATTTGGCTCTAGTTTCCTTTCCTGTCTTCTCTGGAAGACCCCCCGCCGCCTCTTCTCTCTTCAGAGTAGCTTCTGTTTATTAGAAATAATAACACTCTCAATAAGTTGATTCGGCAACACATTATTTCTTCCGTGTAAAGCAGGGGCCCCAAACATTCTGTCATGTCTGTGTTGATCATGTTTTTGTTTGGCCCTGTGCTGTTTGGTTTTGGACTCTTTTTAGTTCCTGCTTTTCACTCCCTTGTCTGGTTTCCATGGTTACCCATTAGTTTCACCTGTTCCACGTTTGGACTCATTGTGCACTCTTGTTTGTCACCATAGCAACCCATTAGTTTTCACCTGCCCTCACGACTCACGCACCTGTCTTTAATCATGTCACTATTATTTAAACCGATTGTTGCCAGGAAGTCTCCCTGGCGACATCATGCCCCTGACACACTCTTTATCGTCACTCTGCATAATGCCATGTTCACAGTCCCATGCCAAGTAAGTTTTTGTTTCATTGTTCACAGTTTCTGCCTTTGTGCTATAGTCTTTTTGGTTTCATAGTTTGTTCTCCGCCACTGTGCGCGCTTTTCATTTGTACTTTTTTTGATAGTAATAAATCATGTACTCACATTCCCGTCTCGCCCGAGCCAACTTTCCGTTGCCTTCCGGAAAAACCAACCCCAAGGACCAAGTCATGACACGTTCGGCCTGCAGGCCCATATTCTGTGGCCCTCTAATCTCTAACCTCTAACCCTCGGCAACCCAAAATGTTGAAAGAATAAAATAAACAATAAAAATAAATAAATAAATAATAAATAATAATAAATAATAAATAATAAATAATAAATAATAAATAATAAATAATAGATAATAAGAATTCAAGCAGAAGCTTGTGGATGGCTACCAAAAGTACCTTATTGCAGTGAAACTTGCCAAGGGACATGTAAGCAAATATTAACATTGCTGTATGTATACTTTTGACCCAGCACATTTGCTCACATTTTCAGTAGACTCATATTAAATTCATAAAAAAAACCAAAAACTTCATTAATGTTTTTTTGTGCTCCAATCACTATATCACAAAAAAAATAAGAGTTGTAAAAATGATTGGAAACTTAAGACAGCCATGACATTATGTTCTTTACAAGTGTATGTAAACTTTTGACCACAACTGTATATAAAACTGTTAGGGCCTGATTTACTAAGATCCAAATAGCACGCTAAATCACGGGTGTCAAACTTGTTTTCATTGAGGGCCACACCGCAGTCATGGCTGCCATTAAAGGGCCGCATGTAAGAGTAAATAATTCATGAATTTGCCTATGAATTTAGATATTTTACTTTTTTTTTTTTAACGTAAAGAGTCAAAAGGAACTGTGAATTTTACCACTGTTTTTACAGAAAAAAACTGGCAGCTTAGTTGCCAGACTTTTACTGTAAAAGTTTTACTGTAAAATATAGGTTTTTTATAACAATAATAATAATAATAATAATAAAAATAATAATAATAATTATATATTATGTTATCAATATCATTATTACTTATATTATTATTATTATTATTATTATTATTATTATATTATTATTATTTTGTATTATTTTGTATTATTTTGTATTATTTTTATGATTATTAATGAATTTGCCTATGAATTTAGATATTTTACTTTTTTTTTAACGTAAAGAGTCAAAAGGAACTGTGAATTTTACCACTGTTTTTACAGAAAAAAACTGGCAGCTTAGTTGCCAGACTTTTACTGTAAAAGTTTTACTGTAAAATATATGTTTTTTATAATAATAATAATAATAATAATTATTATTATTATATATTATATTATTAATATTATTGTTACTTATATTATTATTATATTATTATTATTATTATATTATTATTTTGTATTATTTTGTATTATTTTTATGATTATTAATGAATTTGCCTATGAATTTAAATATTTTACTTTTTTTTTTAATGTAATGAATAAAACAAATCTGTGGATTTTACCACTGTTTTTGCAGAAAAAAAACTGGCAGCCTAGTTGCCAGAATTTTACTGTAAAATATATGTTTTTTTATAATAATAATAATAATTATTATTATTACTATTATTATTATATGTTATATTATTAATATTATTGTTACTTATATTATTATTATTATTATTATTTTTGCATTATTATTATTATTATATTATTATTATATAAATATTTTGTATTATTTTGTTATTATTTTTATGATTATTAATGAATTTGCCTATGAATTTAAACATTTGACTTCTTTTTTTTAACGTAAAAAGTAAAACAAATCTGTGGATTTTGCCACTGTTTTTGCAGAAAAAAAACTGGCAGCTTAGTTGCCAGACTTTTACTGTAAAATATATGGTGTGTTTTTTTTTTATTATTATAATTTTTACAACATATTACTGTAAATAGAAATACAGTACCGCTGTTTAATTTTATTTCGGCAATTTGGCAGCCAGTTTTTTACCATAATAAAAGATGGTTCCATAAAATCTTCAACCGTGGATTTTACAGTAAAAAAACTAAACAAAAAATTGACAGCTCAGTCGACAGAATTTTACCGTAAAAAAACAAACATTGGTTGTTGGTTTTTTTCAACTTACAGTTTTTATATGAAATCACTATGCATAGTTTAAAATGTGTGAAGGACCAACCAATTCAAGACTTAAACATGTGGACAATGCTGAAGAAACTAGTCCATGTCAGAAAACCAACACATTTAGC